>NW_017098181.1:59985-60543 GCF_001412225.1 Nicrophorus vespilloides
CTTCAACAGAAGATCTGCAAAAGTCTATTGCACCAATGAATAATTCATACCAAATTATGGAAACAACTTTCGATACGACAGAAATTAAGAATATACTTAATATGGTAAAAGAATTGGAGAAAAAAAACAAAGTACCTCAAAAATCATCAAACAATATCTTAACGCCGATATTGGATATTAAAAATATAACAAAGCAAGTGAGTCAGGAAACGGACAAGAATAAGCCGAGGAATATTTTCAAGCAAATTCAGGAAATGGATAAACAAATTGTGTTAAATAAAAATAATTTGGAGGAATGTAACAAAAATATGGAAGCAGAGAGAAAGAGGAAAAGAAAAGATATTGCACCAATGAATACTTCATACCAAATTATGGAAACAAATCTCGATACGACAGAAAAATATGGAAGCAGAGAGAAAGAGGAAAAGAAAAGATATTGCACCAATGAATAATTCATACCAAATTATGGAAACAACTCTCGATACGACAGTATTGAAGAATATACTTAATTCGGTAAAAGAATTGGAGAAAAAAACCAAAGTACCCCAAAAATTTTCC
>NW_017098182.1:0-15587 GCF_001412225.1 Nicrophorus vespilloides
GAATGTTTGTGGAATCTAGCATGTATTGATATATTACTGTGGTTTAAGCTGTTTGGCTGTAATTCATGTTCAAAGTTGAAAAAATGCTCTAAAAAGTAGTGTTTTCACATTTCATGGATTTTCTCGTAAACTATAATAGATAGAATGAATCTAAAAGATGCATATGAAAGCTGAATGTTTGTGGAATCTAGCATGTATTGATGTATTACTGTGGTTTAAGCTGTTTGGCTGTAATTCATGTTCAAATTAGAAAAAGTGCTCGAAAAAGTAGCGTTTTCACATTTCATTAATTTTCTCGAAAACTATAATACATAGAATGGATCTGAAAGATGCATATAAAACTTAGATGTTTAAGGATTATGATAAGTATTCAAACATTGCTGTGGTTACAGCTTTTTGGCTGTAAATTTGTTGTTTCCTACTTTTAAACCGATTCTGATTCAGCAATTGCCCAACAGATGTCGCTGCTACATCAGTTTTAATATAATATATATATATATAAAATGTACAGACAAATAAAATCGTCGTTTCTATGTTACTTAATAACTTCTTTTTACTTAATATCACGAATTGTTATAAAAAGTTACGTAATTTTTTTAGAGAAAATTAAACGCGTCGTCAACGCGTGTTAATTAACTTTATTTCGAAGCTTAATTAATTAATTAAATCAATTGGGAAATTACTGTAAATCGATTTCGAACATGTAGTGAAATTTAATTGCAAATATTAATAACGTTACGTTATTAATTATTTTGCGCAAATGGATTAATAAAATTATTTGTTCAATGAAATATGTTGTGTTTATTACATGCAATATTGTAAAATTTAATTCAAACAATCGTTAATTTATAGTTTATCGGTTTAACAATCAAAATAAGTGAGCTATGAATTGGTTGCTTAGAAATATAAACAAAAGAATTGGTGATTCCGTAACAACGACAACAAAGGGGTGGGTTTGTATCGAGGAAACGAAAAGCATCGACTTTTGTTTCGTGCACAGACGACTGCGACACACGGTCTGGAGGACCATCGAGTGGAAACGCGCTGACCGCAGCGATTTCGGCAGTGCTTATTAGGGTAGGACGAAGGACATTTGCACCAGCAGACATCACAGAGGGCGACATCTTTTGTTGGATGAGATGAGATGACCGTACACGATCGATTATCGTAGTTCATCCAAACCAAATTCAATTTAAAAAAAATAATAGTTCTAATATTAATTGCTGCACATAATCACCTAAATAAGTTTTTTAACTTTGTGTAATCAGTTGCATATTTGATTTTGGAACTGTCAAGATGACAATTAGAAAACCATAGCAACCGAAAATAACTTACGAATTATCAATTATCATGCGCTCCTTGAAATCGAGAAATGTCAAAATGACAATTATATAACCATGGCAACGTATAATTATCTATGAATCATTTTTCATGAATCATGAATCAGTTTTCATTTCATTGATTTTCTCGAAAACTATAATACATAGAATTAATCCAAAATATGCATATGAAAACTGAATGTTTGGGGAATCTAGCAAGTATCGATATATTACTGTGGTTTTAGCCGTTTGGCTGTAATTCGTGTTCAAAATTTAAAAAATGCTCGAAAAAGTAGTCTTTTCACATATCATTGATTTTCTCGAAAACTATTAGACATAGAATTAATCCAAAAGATGAATATGAAAGCTGAATGATTGAGGAATCTAGCATATATTGATATATTACTGTGGTTTCAGTCGTTTGGCTGTAATTCGTGTTCAAATTTGAAAAAAAGCTCGAAAAAGTAGTCTTTTCACATTTTCTTGATTTTCTCGAAAACTATAATAGATAGAATGAATTCAAAAGATGAATATGAAAGCTGAATGATTGAGGAATCTAGCATATATTGATATATTTCTGTGGTTTTAGTCGTTTGGCTGTAATTCGTGTTCAAATTTGAAAAATGCTCTAAAAAATTGTCTTATCACATTTCATTGATTTTCTCGAAAACTATAATACATAGAATGAATCCAAAAGATGCATATGAAAGCTGAATGTTTGGGGAATCTAGCATATATCGATATATTACTGTGGTTTTAGCCGTTTGGCTGTAATTCGTGTTCAAAATTTAAAAAATGCTAGAAAAAGTAGTCTTTTCACATTTCATTGATTTTTTCATTTGAAATCGAGAAGCGTCAAAATGACAATTATATAACCATGGCAACGTATAATAATAATCTATGAATCATTAAATACATTGCGCTTTTTGAAATTGAGCAAATAAAAAGTAAATTTTTTCTTGAATGTAATTTTTCTTAGTTTTTCTTTTCAACTCGAAAGTGATTTTCTTTGCGGATGCAACGTTGCGCGACAGGCGGAGACATGGACGCGACGTGCATGAAACAAAAGAAGAAAAATGATGTTTCCATGTTTCGGAAAGTTTTCAGCCTAAAAGTTGAAAAAATGCTCGAAAAAGTAGTCTTTTCACATTTCATTGATTTTCTCGAAAACTATAATACATAGAATTAATCCAAAAAATGAATATGAAAGCTGAATGATTGAGGAATCTAGCATATATTGATATATTACTGTGGTTTCAGTCGTATGGCTGTAATTCGTGTTCAAATTTGAAAAAATGCTCGAAAAAGTAGTCTTTTCACATTTTCTTGATTTTCTCGAAAACTTTAATACATAAAATGAAGCCAATAGATGCATATGAAACCTGAATGTTTGGGGAATCTAGCATGTATCGATATATTACTGTGGTTTTAGCCGTTTGGCTGTAATTCGTGTTCAAATTTGAAAAAATGCTCGAAAAAGTAGACTTTTCACATTTCATTGATTTTCTCGAAAACTATAATACATACAATGAATCCAATAGATGCATATGAAACCTGAATGTTTGGGGAATTTAGCAAGTATTGATATATTACTGTGGTTTTTGCCGTTTGGCTGTAATTCGTGTTCAAACTTTAAAAAATGCTCGAAAAAGTAGTCTTTTCACATTTCATTAATTTTCTCGAAAACTATAATACATAGAATTAATCCAAAAGATGAATATAAAAGCTGAATGATTGAGGAATCTAGCATATATTGATATATTTCTGTGGTTTTAGCCGTTTGGCTGTAATTCGTGTTCAAAGTTGAAAAAATGCTCGAAAAAGTAGTCTTATCACATTTCATTGATTTTCTCGAAAACTATAATACATAGTTCATCCAAACCAAATTCAATTAAAAAAAAATAATAGTTCTAATATTAATTGCTGCACTTAATCACCTACATAAGTTGTTTAATTTTGTGTAATCAGTTGCATATTTGATTTTGGAACTGTCAAGATGACAATTAGAAAACCATAGCAACCGAAAATAACTTTTTAATTATCAATTATCATGCGCTCCTTGGAATCGAGAAGCGTCAAAATGACAATTATATAACCATGGCAACGTATAATAATAATCTATGAATCATTAAATACATTGCGCTTTTTGAAATTCAGCAAGAAAAAAGTAAAGTTTTTCTTTAATGTAATTTTTCTTTTCAACTCAAAAGTGGTTTTCTTTGCGGATGCAACGTTGCGCGACAGGCGGAGACGTGGACGCGACGTGCATGAAAACAAAAGAAGAAAAAAATGATGTTTCCATGTTTCGGAAAGTTTTCAGCCAAAAATCTGTATTTCATAACGGAGCGAGAAACAATGACGCGTGCAACTGTTTTCGTTTCCTGGAAACAAAAACGCAAAGAAGAAAAAAAAACCGATGTAAGTGGGAATTAAAGTAGAAGAGAATTTGTTTTTCGATCAATCGAGATGGCGTTGATTTTGAAATAAATGAATGAATGAATGAGAAAAAGATGAGCATCGGAATTAATGAAGAAATTTAGTAATTTTTTTGTTTAATTTTTATAACGTAACTAAAAATATGACATTGTATATTATCATAAAAAAAAGCGGAGGCGTTGGTGAATAAGAAACAAAAGAAAAACAAAAATAGATGACGTAACGTCAATTTCGTATTCGATTTTTATGTTCGCCGATAAAAAAAAAGAGTAATAATTGCAATCATCGCTTGCGGCTCTAACCTATAAATTTATATATATATAATAAAACACGTTTCCATGGTAACCGGAACAAATACGCCACGCCGATACCTGTCAAAAAAAAAACAAAACATCCACCATTCTTATATTCATTTTCTCCGAATGCAAATATCGAAGTTAACTTTAGATTTGGACGAAAGAACGAACGAGATGGATGAGAGGCTTTAAGGGCTCTAAATCTATGCATGGACGAGAAACATCAATCAATATGTAAATTGATGCGGTGGACGCATGCATAAGTAATGCACGTCGCGGCAAACTTTTGTAATTACCTTTTACCAACTTCTACATCCCGCTTTCGTTTTACTTTTGTTTAAATCTACATTAGTTACTCTTTTGCATTTTGTTTTTGTTTTTATTTACGATTTTCAGGTTAATCTTGTCGTTTCGTTGCTATGGAAATGGCGGTTTGCTAATGCGCTAATGCGGAGATAATGGAAAGTTTTTTTGATGTGTGCGAGTGTGTGTTTGTTTGAACTTGTACGAGTTCGAGTAGATGTGGTGAAGTGTGCGGGCTGGAGTGAATGTAATTAAGTCCACCTCACTCTCACCTTAAAATTTAATCAAGCGTTTTAATTAAAGCACAACAGCCAACGTGCAGGAGCGACGTCCATTATCTCGGGGAAATTAGAAAATTTCTATTATCCTCTTTTTGACCGATTGAATTTAAAACCACCAGAAAATCAACACGTCTCTGCGTGCCGCAAATCTATCCCACCTTGCTGTTACGTATTAATTGTTACCAACTTTAGTAACTATAACAACCGCGAAACGTCATTAGCAATTGTCAAATTATATAGGTTATATAAGTTTCGGTAATTAGCGTCCGTAGCAACCATAAAGTAACTGTCATTATGATAACAACGAACTGTCATTAAAAAAACAAATAATTGTGATGTAATTATTCGAAGTTCGTTTGTTTCTATCGCGTGGCTTTCGAGCATTATGAGTTGCTGTTGTTGTGCTATGTTGGTTGTCGATCTTCTTGTTTTGATTCTTACTTTTTCGTTTCGCTTCGCCGCTTATTAATGGTCAAAGTTTACAGTTTGCAGCGTGGACATGGTACATACATACATACATAAACATATATACTAGGTCATTAATTACCGTCACTTTAAGTGGGCCGGGATTTGATTAAGCGCAAATCGATGGCAAATGGGGCAGAAGTGTTTGATTGATACTTCGATGCCAGTTTAAGTGTTCGAGTATGCACGTGTAGTGTACATTTCGAATCTTAACGAGGAGTGATTTGGTTTTGGAGCCTACAAGTTTTGCACGTGCGTACGTTTGGATGCATACTTGATGATGGATATTTGTGTATATGGTTGCAGATTTTAGAAGATTATCCATTTTTGTTTAAATTAAAGAATATGGATTGATTTTAATGGTTCTCGAAGAATATTTAATTATTCTTAACAAGAATTAAAAAGAGATTAATGAATTGAAGGTTCACCAATTATGCATATGTGCATGTCTGGTTGCGGATTTTAAGATATACGAGATTCAAATGCGCAAGTCAAAGGGATTAATTGCACATGGAAGCGTTCGTTTGAATGCATACCTGATGATGGATATTTGTGTATATGGTTGCAGATTTTAGAAAATTATACATTTTTGTTTAAATTAAAGAATATGAATTGATTTTAATGGTTCTCGAAGAATATTTAATTATTCTTATTAAGAATTAAAAAGAGATTAATTAATTAAAGGTTCACCAATTATGCATATATGCATGTTTGGTTGCGGATTTCAAGATTTACGAGATTCAATTGCGCAAGTCAAAGAGATTAATTTCACATGGAAGCGTTCGTTTGGATGCTTACCTGATGATGGATATTTGTGTATATGGTTGCAGATTTTATAAGATTATCCATTTTTGTTTAAATTAAAGAATATGAATTGATTTTAATGATTCTCGAAGAATATTTAATTATTCTTAACAAGAATTAAAAAGAGATTAATGAATTGAAGGTTCACCAATTATGCATATGTGCATATATGGTTGCGGATTTCATGATTTACGAGATTCAATTACGGAAGTCAAAGTGATTAATTGCACATGGAAGCGTTCGTTTGGATGCATACCTGTTGATGGATATTTGTGTATATGGTTGTAGATTTTATAAGTTTATACATTTTTGTTTAAATTAAAGAATATGAATTGATTTTAATGATTCTCGAAGAAAATTTAATTATTATTATTAAGAATTAAAAAGATATTAATGAATTGAAGGTTCACCAATTATGCATATGTGCATGTCTGGTTGTGGATTTCATGATTTACAAGATTCAATTGCGCATATCAAAGCGATTAATTGCACATGGAAGCGTTCGTTTGGAAGCATACCTGATGATGGATATTTGTGTATATGGTTGCAGATTTTATAAAATTATACATTTTTGTTTAAATTAAAGAATATGGAAGGATTTTAAAAAGAATAAATAAATGGAAAGTTCACCATTTATGCATATGTGCATGTCTGGTTACGGATTTCAAGATTTACGAGATTCAAATGCGCAAGTCAAAGGGATTAATTGCACATGGAAGCGTTCGTTTGGATGCATACCTGATGATGGATATTTGTGTATATGGTTGCAGATTTTAGAAAATTATACATTTTTGTTTAAATTAAAGAATATGGATGGATTTTAAAAAGAATTAATAAATGGAAAGTTCACCAATTATGCATATGTGCATGTCTGGTTGCGGATTTCATGATTTACGAGATTCAATTGCGCATATCAAAGCGATTAATTGCACATGGAAGCGTTCGTTTGGAAGCATACCTGATGATGGATATTTGTGTATATGGTTGCAGATTTTAGAAGATTATACATTTTTGTTTAAATTAAAGAATATGGATTGATTTTAATGATTCTCAAAGAATATTTAATTATTCTTAACAAGAATTAAAAAGAGATTAATGAATTGAAGGTTCACCAATTATGCATATCTGCATGTCTGGTTGCGGATTTCATGATTTACGAGATTCAATTGCGCAAGTCAAAAGGATTAATTGCGTTCAATTGATACTCGAATATAATTTAGTACGTTGAATATGCACACTATATTCGAATCTTAACGAGGTATATATTATATAACGTGAAACGGTTCAGTTGAAACTCCACCGATTTTGCGTGCGTGCACGTCTGGCTGTGGGACTTTATGATTTACGAGTGTGTGCGGATGAAGAGGAGTCGGCAGGTCCTTCCACTCGCTTCGTACGGTGACTAATCGCACATGAGACCCAATTAACTAAAGCATCCGACGTCTGAAGCGTAAAAGGATCAGGTATGAAGTTCGAATCTGAACTGTGTAATCCGTGCTTCTGCCAGACAGTTCGTGATATAGTTTCAGTTCGTGTGTATTGAGAGTGAGTGAGCGAGTGAGTGAACGAGATTAGGGGAGAAACTATTCCCACAAATTAAGGTCGGATGCATTCAATTAGGCGGGATTTACGCGCTACAGAGTTTCTCAACCCTTTCCACGCACCAGGAACTATTTATCAATCAAGTCACCTTGATTACAAGAACCATTCCGCAATTGTTTATTTTTATAACCAAAAAATGTCAAAAGTTTTAAGTTGGTAATAATGAAACAACATTTAGAGAGCCATGGAAATAACAATTGCTGTCAGTGTAACAAGGAATGGGGCGGACGAATTAGCATTAGCGAATAGAAGATTAGTGAAAATCGTTGGAAAGTTGCATCAATCAAAGTCGAGATGAAAATAATGGAGAGAATGAGAGAGAGATCCGGGGGATTCCGCGTGTTCCGTGAGGCCAATTAATAAATTGCGATGCTTATCAGAGAACGAAAGACAAATGGTTTGAACCATTAATCTGAGGCAGGGATTTTCTTCGGTTAATTTGCGGTGTACTTAGTGGAGTAGATAAGATGCGTGCAGGATGGTCTAATTCGGACTAACAAATGACGGGGGAAGTCGTTATTTTCGCGTTGGCAGCTCTGATTTTTTTTGATGTTGTTGTTGTTGTTGTATTTTGGTAACGAGAGAGAGAGTGGCGTCATGAAATATGCAGAACCGTACTCGCGTTCGTCACGTTAATAATTTAAAACTTTCGAATCCATCTCTGTGAGTGAGGAATGGTCAATCTTTATGAATCATTAATTCGCATAATTTTATCCTTTTCAAGAGTCAATTGAAGCCGAAATGCAGATTCAAACTCTAAATATTACATGAGAGAGAAAAAAAAGGATTGAGAGAATTTTTCTTTAAAAAAAAATTCCTCAATCCGGACCTGACAATAAATTTTTTGTAAACAACTTTATTGATTATTGTGTTTTTACGTATTTGTAAAGAAATTAAGTTTCCAATAAATAAAATTTTGATTTTGTAATGTAAAAATTCAGATTTTTCATTTAAAAAAAAACACATTTTTTCTTTTGAAAGCTGAAACAATTTAAATTATTCGCACATTATTAAACTACAATATGGATTTCAATGTAAATATTAAGCAAAAAGTGTAATAAAAGAGATGAGATGAATTTGAAATATTTAATAGAAAATTCGCTTAATGATCTGACCATAAATCTGACCATAAATTAGATAAATATAAAAAAAATCGTATAATTAATTAAAATTTTCGAATTTTTATTGAAATTAATGTAATGATTTAGATTTATTCGGTTTTCATAATCCGCTAATTACGAAAAAGTCAAAAAAAATATCCTCAATCCGGCCCTGACTACAAAATATTGTTTTTTTTGGATGTTGATATAATTAATAAATTAAGAAGCATCGACATTAGCATTAAAATTAATTATTGAATTAATTATTGAAAAACATTTTGTGAATGTGAAAGAGAAAAACGAAATTTATTTTTTTTTTATAAAAATCCCTCAATCCGGCTCTGACCATAAATTTTTTGTAAAATAACTTTATTGATTATTTTGTTCTTACGTATTTGTAAAGAAATGAAGTTTAATAATTGTAATAAAAGAATGAGTTGAATTTGAAAGATTTAATAGAAAATTCCCTTAATCCGGATCTGACCATAAATTAGATAAGTATAAAAAAATCGTATAATTAATTAAAAAATTTCGATTTTTTATTGAAATTAATGTAATGATTTAGATTTGTCTCATTTTCATAATCCACTAATTACAAAAAAGTATCAAAAAAAAATTCTGTACATTTTGAAGCTAAAATTAATCAATTTCGATTAATTTATGTGAAAGCCAAACTATAAATTTATTAATCCGTAAGAATTGAACGAAGCGATTGCTAAAGAGAAAATCGAAATTTGAAAAATTCCTCAATCCAACCCTGACCATAATTTTTTTTATTTAACTTTGGTTGTTGATATAATTATTAAATTAAGAAGCACCAAAATTAATGTATTGCAAAAAAAAATCTTTTAAACGAAATTTCCGGATCTGACCATACAATTTTTCTTAATTCGTTTTTGTATAGTTAATTTTATTAAAAATTAAGTGGGCATCAATTTAATTACAAATACTTAACAAAAAAAAACAAAAGTTACGAATTAGTTTGAAACAAAAAAACAAAGTGAGCATTCTTCTATAATTAGAATTATCTTTTGACCTATTTTCCTCAATACAATTTTTCATTCATTTCTGTTTTCTGTGCTATTTTTCTCGGTGGATTATTAATAGGTTTTTTGTCGGTGGCCAAGGCCACCCCAAAGTTATCCACATCCATCGAGCGGAGTTGAGATATATGCAGATATGTACGGTCGAGAGGAAAACGATTTATGTAGTTTTAAGTGGACTAATAACAATCGTTTTTGGCATTCGACCAGATTTTCGAATGATTGATACTCGAAGTTCTAGTTTTGTAAACTATAAACATCATCAATTCACTTTTCCATATGAAATAAGACATAAAAATTGTTCTCATTTTTACAACTTTAATTTATTTGTTAATCGCATCTTCTATTGGATTTTTTTTTGGAGTTGCAAAAGGAATTTGCAATTAGTTTTTCGTTCAGACAAATGCTGATGAATGCTGATGGGAAGAGCGTTTCACTTCGAATCTAGCTAGCCTAGTTCATTATTATCCGGAGACGACGTTCAATTTTTCCAGTTGACTTCTCTCGTAAACGCAATGAAGGAGAGAAAGAGAAAGAAACGAACTAATCGCGTCGAGATTCGAAGCTTTAGAATCTAATTTACTGATTCTCCCTTTCCTTCTCAGACGCATAAAACACGAAACGTATGGGAATGAAACAGAGAGAGACGATTGAATATAAATTGGGAATCAAAGTGGGCTTCTCGTTAAAGGTAACGTCATTTCGTAGACGTCATTTTTAATTCGCGATAAGTGCACCGAAGATAAAACAGATGGCGCCATCATTTCAGTAGTAGTAATAATAATGATAATAATAACAAAGGAACGACGGCGTCGGGTTCGAACAAAGGAGCGTTATTCTCAAGGAGATGATCCTCTTCTCCGAGGAAATTTCCTTCAAGAGATTATCATAAACCTTTTGAATACTATTTTTATATTTTTCTTTTTACACTCATCCTCGTCTTTCGCATTATAATTCGTATACGTTTCTCCTTTCAAATGTCGCATAAACGTCAAACATGTTTATGCAACTGGAGATGCACAATCGAAAAAAAGTCAATCAACATGGATTGAAAATGATGAAAATGTACAAATAATTGTCGGAGTGTAATGATGTATGATAAAAAATATAAGTATGAATGTATTTTTTATTACATCAAAATGTTGGTATATGTAACCAAAGATGCATTAACTAAAGTCATTAATATGTAACCAAATATACGTGAACCGAGGTCATCGATGTGATTAAGCTGAAAAGCTATCGCATTCTATATCTTCTCCTCATTTTTCAGAGACGAAGATTATCATAAACCCTTTTGAATACATTTTTTTATATTTTCTTCTTTCTTACACTCTCCTCGTCTTTCGCATTATAAATGCGTATACGTTTCTCCTTTCAAATGTCTTATAAACGTCAAACATTTGTATGCAACTGGAGATGCACGAATAATTGTAATATAACTGTGAATATATTTTTTTTATTACATCAAAATATTGGTATATGTAACCAAAGATGCATTAACTAAAGTCATTAATATGTAACCAAATATACGTGAACCGAGGTCATCGATGTGATTAAGCTGAAAAGCTATCGCATTCTCAAGGAGAATATCGTTCTCCTTGACAAAATTTCCTCCTCCAACAGAGACGAAGATGATCATAAACCCTTTTGAATACAATTTTTTATTTATATTTCTGTTCCGTTCATCCCCTTTTCTTTCACGTAAATACGTACACATCCTTCGTGATCCTCCAAAGTAACGAAATTATCCCTCAACCGAGACTTAAGAAACAGAAGAAAAAAAAAACGAAAAGAATGAGAAATAAATAATAAGAAGAAGCGATGCGACGCGAGAGAGGAAAATAACAAAAGTGTATGTCGAGTTGCATAATCGCAGCATAATTTATGTTAATTCGGAACGCGGCTTGGGCTTAAATTCGATTACGCAGCCAACGCCAGACCAGATCGATTTTTCTATTGTTTCATCTCTTTTTTTTTTCTTGTGTGTTTCGTTCGTGTCTCTTTTTTATTTTCGTTTCTGCACGTCTAGACCGGATCTCGTTCATCTCACTCGAAAACACTTTCGTATTCAGCATTCGATTGTTTCCGAAAACAATTGTTATTCGCATTTGTTTCATTAATTTTGGATTAATCAAATGTCAAAGTTGTTACCACCATAAAATTATGTCAAATCTGACAGATTTTTTTTTGGAGTCTGTCAAATTTTTCGACAATCCGGACGATGCAAGGAATTGAATTCTAACCTAATTTTTAATTTTTTTGTTTGTTCAAGGAAGTAATAACGTAGGCTTAGCTTTTGCACGGAATTAGCGAAAATCCTTCGCGTAACTGAAAGATCAAACATTCCTCATCCCTCTAACAACATTCCGAATCTCAACGTCTCCGTCTTCATTGAGCAAAGTTCGCTTTGTTTGGATAAAGTACGTGTACACGTGCAGCAAGGGGAATTCGGCTGCAAAATTTGAAACTCCGAAGTTTCCGAATTCTATAAACACATTGCCGGATGGTTTCGGAAGACGTACAAATGTTTATAGAGTCTGTGTATTCATCTAATAACGGAGCAACAAAGCTAATAAGTAAGTTTGTATGTTTCAACTAATTTGAACGTTGCAGCAAGTGAAATTATTATACGTCTACAACTCAATTTCATATAAATATATAGAAAATAATGATAAAGTTTATAAGAAAATACGTAAATTTGGAGGTGTTGTGTCAAACGTGTATGCAATTGTATTTGCATAAACAACAGTTAGTTATGCAACTAAAGATACTTTTTAGGAGGTGCAATGTCACGTGCAAACAAATGCACATGAGAATTGATCGATGAAACGGAAAAGTTTGTCCAAGACAAACGTGTTTAATTGCGTTTATTCGTTAGTTAAATCGGTGGATGAATTAAATCCGAAATCAACGGTTGCATTGTTACACGTTGAATTGGAAACACACGTCTGCACAAAAATAAAAGACAAAATACACACACAAACACAGAGAGACAGCAACTTCGAAATCTCTTTTCTTCGGGCGCGTTTGCTTTTGTTTTCTGAGCGGGTTGGGACGTGAGTGCGAAACGAGCACGGATGTACGGATAGATAGACACAAAGTCCTGATGTACGTATATAAATGTGTGCACGTGTGTACGTACCTATATATAAATGTGTGTGTGTATGTGTATGGACTCAATCTCCTCCGTAAACCGAACCGTACGTGACTGATGTTTAGTTTGCTCGCTTTTACGCCAGCTTTCCTACACTTGCACACTCACACACACAAACTTACTTGCATAAACATACACACGCGTACATACATACAGATCCCTCATTTCCTTTCGCAGTTCAGTATCCTTCTCCCTTCCTGCTCCATTCTTCTTTACGCTCATTCTTTCTTTCACATTTTCTTTCTTTCTTTATTAAATTTCCGGTATTCCTGATCCTCCGTCAGTCAGGGATGGGGTAGAGACGGAAGGAAGCAACACAAAACAAATGAAAATGGATACATAACCTCAAAAGAAAAGTAACTTTTATATTACATGAAAAACTTTTCATATATATATATATTTTGTTATATATTCTGTATTTACACATCTTTTGATTCAATAATTATACCGTAATGTTTATTAAAAAACGTACGTTTTTACATTAAATGCACAAAACTAATTGCAATTTGATAGTTGTCAAATGATCAGCTGTTGTTGTAAGCCTCCATTTTGGTTTCGAATGAATTTAAACAAAATCAACATTAAAAAAAAAGAAAAACCTATCTTTGTTAGTTGTCAAATGATCACCATTTTGATCACCAATGAATTTAAAGAAAGAAACATTAAAAAAATAAAATTCCTATTTGACAGTTGTCAAATGATCAGCTGTTGTTGTAAGCGTCCATTTTGATCACCAATGAATATAAAGAAAGAAACATTAAAACCATAAAATTCCTATTTGACAGTTGTCAAATGATCAGCTGTTGTTGTAAGCGTCCATTTTGATCACCAATGAATTTAAAGAAAGAAACATTAAAACCATAAAATTCCTATTTGACAGTTGTCAAATCATCAGCTGTTGCTGTAAGTGTCCATTTTATATTTGTAATAAACAAATCCGACTATGTTTTCAGTTGGCAATAACAAGAAATGACAAAAGATACATTGACAAATGTCAAATTTACACATGTTTAGTTATTTAGATAATAGATGACGTTAATTCAAACATTATATAAATAGCGATAAAATGATTGTTTTTTTTA
Organism: Nicrophorus vespilloides; assembly: GCF_001412225.1. Lineage (NCBI taxonomy): Eukaryota > Metazoa > Arthropoda > Insecta > Coleoptera > Silphidae > Nicrophorus > Nicrophorus vespilloides. The sequence continues at coordinate 13,886 of NW_017098182.1, forward strand.
TCGAAATAATACGATCAGTAAAGATACATTGACAAATGTCAAATTTTCACATGTTACCATTCGCATAAAAACACAAACAAAAACGATTCACAGCACATTATCGTTCCGGATTCCATAAGAGTGTGGAGAAAAAGAGGGTTGGGGTGGATGAAGGGTCAATTAGCCGGAACAAACGGGAAGTTTATTTTCGGATTCGACGAAACGGGTAAATCGAAAATGAGCAGAAAAACAACAGAAGAAGAAAAAAAAACAAACGAAACAAAAAAAAACAAAAACACATCCCACGCACATCATAACCATTAAATCCACCCCTTTCTAGAATGACACTAACCAAAGAAAAAAAGTGAACAACGTCCGCGGCAAGATAGGATCAACAACAACAACAACAAAAGCAACGAAAACGACCAAATAAAAATGAAAATAAGTGAACGTGTGTGGACATTAGAATACACGTGACCGCTTAATTTTTAATTTGCATATGGAAATTAGAAATTAAACGCTTAATGGGACTTTTGTTGTCCTCAATTTTTTTGTATTTTTTTTTTGGTTCAATTTGTTTCTAATTTTAGCGCTCGTTTCTGTTTTCAATGAGTACTTAAGGGATTTCAATTTTTTTGTTGTTTTCTTTCAGCGATTTTAAATATTTTCCAAAGAAAACAAATTGAAATAACTGTCATTTTCATAAAACAAAATTTGACACATTTAGGACTTTTTCTGTCAATTGTTTTTCTTGTAAATCATTGACAAGACCCGGCGCATTCACATTTTTCTATAATTAATGAAAAAATCAATTCTATCTAAAATATTGATTTATGTAAAATTTTCGTATTTCATGAAAAATGCTTTTGATAAAGGAAGGAAGGAAGAATGCAAGAAAAGGTCATCCGTGCGATGCAATTTGCGTGTTGCGCTCGGATGGACGTAGAATGGAAGCGCGGAAATACGCGTCTCCACCCCTTCAAAGCATCCCTTTCAACAGCGCCATCTACCGGCGACCTAAACCCCAAAACCCAAGCCTTTCACACAGAAAGCGCGCGCGAGAGTGAGAAAGAAATACAAAAATGAGGATGTTGAAGAAGGATAAAGAAAACCGCATATATCATCGCAGTATGCTGATGCGTCCTTCTATATATATATATTTTTTTTTTTAGAAAAGAAATCGTGAGGGGATTCCCCGTAAAGCGGATCATGTAATGTATGCTCAATCATTCGATCTGAGTTTCTTGAAATTGTAAAATCGTGGAGAACTGAAATAACTGAAAAATTTAACATCGTTTCGTGCAACGGTGAAAACGAACGCAAATGTATAGTTCAAAAAATTCGATATAAATATTTATGGACGAGTGAACGAACTAACGGTTCACGACATGCGATTAAATATCGGATAGTTTGATGGTTCGATGGCCTCCTGTTACTGCCAACAAAACAAAACAAAAAAAAAGACGCGGTATCTGGGTGGGCGGTGGAAAAAAAAGGAACAAAAGAGAGAGAAACGCCGCCGCCGCCACCCCTATTACGCGAATTATTGAGCATGCACGAACGTCGATTTCGTCCAAGCGTGACGGATTTGTGACGGACAAAATAATAAAATTGTTATTTTCGAACAAATTCTATATTTTCCTGTATTAAAAACGTATTATTACTATAAATAAATAGAAAACTTGAAAATCAATCTTTGATAGTTGTCAAATGATCAGCTGTT
>NW_017098182.1:15593-16195 GCF_001412225.1 Nicrophorus vespilloides
AGAAATGACAAAAGATACATTGACAAATGTCAAATTTACTCATGTTTAGTAGTTTTGATAATAGATGTCGTTAATCGATTAACTTCTTGTAATTGCGTTTGTGTAAAAAGCGAGATTTCACGGTATTTGAAATGCAGAAACGTTTCTTAATATTTACGTTGAAAAATAAGCAATTCGAATGCACTCGAAAACCAATCCAATTAATATTTCGTTGTATTAAAAACATATTTTTACGATTAAAAAATAGAAAACTTAAAAATCAAGAGAGAAAATAAATCTTTGATAGTTGTAAAATGATCAGCTGTTGTTGTAAGCGTCCATTTTGGTCACCAATTAATTTAAAGAAAACAAACATTAAAACAATAAAATTCCTACTTGGCAGTTGTCAAATGATCAGCTGTTGCTATAAGCGTCCATTTTTTATTTGTAATAAACAAACAATAACAAGAAATAACAAAAGATACATTAACAAATGTCAAATTTACACATGTTTAGCAGTTTATATAATAGGTGTCGTTAATCGATTAACTTTTTGTATTTACGCAAAAAGCGAGATTTCACGGTATTTGAAATGCAGAAACGTTTCTTAATATTTACGTTGA
>NW_017098183.1:0-639 GCF_001412225.1 Nicrophorus vespilloides
ATGCATATGTCTTTTCTACTACATAACTGATGTAATTTCAAAATATTTCTTTTTTGCAAATCATTGAAATTAGTTCGATTTACTTGATTTAACTGCATTAATAGGAAAAAATAACAACTTATTTCATCTGCAGTTAAAGTGAAATCACAAAATTTCCTGAAAAATATTTTATTGTCATCTTACAGGATTTAAAACACTTTCAGAAACCTTGCGTCGCAACATATTGGTAAGCTGGTGGCATGTATGAAGACATGATGGTTGGAGGCATAATCGGTATTATGTTATAACTATAATGTATCATAGTTGGGCATTCTATCTCTGCGGGATAAACTGTAGCGGCCGCAGATTTTTTCGTTTCCTTATTCTTCTCTTTCATTCTCCTATTGGGGAACGTATAAATGTATTTTGTTTTCTTTCTGGTTGATGAAAAAGTGAGTTTAGAAAATAATAACTTTCGTATTATGTACATTACTTTAATAGAATTTTTCTTTATATAATTGTACGCAATAAACTAGTGAAATTAATCGAACGACTAAATGTATTTTGTTTTCGTTCATGTTGATGCAAAAATTAGTTTAGAAAATTATAACATTCGTATTAACAACAAAAATTTGAACATTCTGAAAAATAATTATATCT
>NW_017098183.1:646-2266 GCF_001412225.1 Nicrophorus vespilloides
GAAAAAAATCTTTTATAAAACAATTTGGTTTATTCTATGATTTAATTTTACTGTTTTTTTTTTATATAATTTTGCGCGAAAAATTGAATTTTTGGAAAAAAGTTTGTAATAATTCTCATAATTAATTATTGTAGATTTTTTGTAGTTGTCATCAAAGTAGATTTTTTTTATGTCGTTTAATTTTTTTCACAATCTGTTCATCAATTTGAACATTGAATAAATTTAAGATCGCAATTAACATTAAATTATTACCATTATGATGATTTGAACATTAATAATTACTTAAATCTATATACTAAATCTAGTGGTTTTCAACGCTTCAGCCTGTATATGTCGACTATTGTCGAGTAGGCCAATATCCAACAAGAACTTTAGTATGTGACTCCAGTTTATAGTTTATTTTGGTATCTACTACTAAATGTTGCTATTGTATCCTCAACCATATCTATATAAAGATCTTTGTGTATTTGTTTATTCCTGACGAACCATGCAGCCCTAATTATATTTGGATGTATCCCAAATGTAGAAATTACGGTAGATTTATATAATTAATTGAAATATGAGTGAAGTTGATTGAATGTGAAAATTTATTAATTTTATTTTTGTGAATTTAGAAAATTTGTTAAAAATATAATATTTGAAATATTGAAAATAGTTAAGATTATTTTGTTGGTTTGTTCTTGGAAATATTTCTAAGTAGAAGAAAAAAATGAAGAGGGAAGCATGCCCACAGGGAAAACATTTTGTGCCTTGTGATTGGTTAGGGTTTATCCCCACCACAGGGTTAGAACCCCGACTCGATGCATAAATACCGACGAGATCTTGAGGCCATCATTGAAAAACCGAGTGTCTTCCGTTAAGACAAGAACAATTACAAATTGAAAAAAGTAGTGCCGTGTTACTATAAGAACAATATGCAGAATCAAGTTTATTACAACAATGTGGAGGTAAGTTGATCAACAAAAACGTTTTTTTTTTAAATATTTTCTAACTAATTTGTTTATTTCTTTTTTCTTTATAATTAGATGGCACAAGAGCAAGCTAGTGAAAACGCTCAAAGAGTAGCAAGACTGAGGAGAGTACGCACCTCGTTTACGTCTTTCCAGCTAAACAAGCTGGAGGAGACGTTCAAGAAGGTACAATTCATATCCAGACCGGTGAGATACAGCCTGTCATTGGAGCTAAATCTGCAGGAAAAGCAGATCAAAATTTGGTTCCAAAATCGCCGAATGAAGGAGAATGCTAGAGTTGCTGCGAGTATGGCAACGGCCATAAACTCTCCGCCGATGTTAGACCAAAACAACCTCACACAAATGCCATCAACTTCATGGTACAACCCAAACTCTTCGACGATAATGAATCAAAACCTTGTATATCAAGGCAACGTTCAACCATATTCAGCATCAAATTCTCCGCATCAACAAATTAATGTACAATTTGGATTTGGTATGTAAAAAGAAATAAACATTGACTGGGCGCTATTAATGGTATTATAAATCTTTAATGAATTCTAAAAGGTCGGAGTAGTCGTATTCCCTCTTCGCTGGAAGTGGACCACGTATCAGTCGGCGAAGAATTATATGATGACGTGGTCCTGGCATATAGATGTTTTCATAGGGA
>NW_017098184.1:0-4164 GCF_001412225.1 Nicrophorus vespilloides
GACATGTTGATATTTAATCAAAATTTGTACAAATCAAATTGACAGTTGACGTTTAATAAAAATGTATATAAATCTAATTGATAAAAATTTATAAAAACCCAATTGACATGTTGATATTTAATCAAAATTTGTACAAATCCAATTGACAATTGACGTTAACCAAAATTTGTACAAATCTAATTGACAGTTGATATTTAATCAAAATTTGTACAAATCCAATTGACAATTGATGTTTAACCAAAATTTATACAAATTAAATTGACAGTTGACTATTAATCAAAATTAAACCCCAATTGACAGTTGACGTTTAACCAAAATTTATACAAATCCAATTGACAGTTGATATTTAATCAAAATTTATAAAAACCCAATTGATAGTTAATTGACATGTTGATATTTAATCAAAATTTGTACAAATCCAATTGACAGTTGACGTTTAACCAAAATTTATAGAAATCCAATTGACAGTTGATGTTTAATCAAAATTTATTCAAATTCAATTGACAGTTGATATTTTAACAAAATGTATACAAATCCAATTGAGAGTTGATGTTTTACCAAAATGTATAAAAAATTCAATTGACAGTTGACGATTAATACAAATTTATACAAATCTAATTGACACTTGATATTTGCAATTGTTTCTTTCTCTGACACAATATTTCAATTGTTTGCAACAGCAACTTCTAAAATCTAAACTCTTACGTGTATACATTTTTTTTTGTTCATAAATATGTATACACATAGACATAGGGAACGTTAGTTTCGTGTTTACGAAAGTCTTTAATAAACATTATAAATCCATCGACAGGCCATTCCGGGCCTGCAGTTTGTCTCTCTGCAGTCGAGCAAATCAAGCGGGCAAAAGAGGAGAAAAAAAAGAAGCATGGGGAGAAAAGAAAGAAGGAGGAAGGAAAACAGTAGTAGAAGAATGTGTGTGAGAGAGAGAGAGAGAAAGAGCAGAGCGTTGTTCTACAAATGCAACTGTGAATCAGCTGAAGAAACCAAATTGAAATCGGGGAAAACGATGATATTTTTAAAGGCGTATCCGAAAATAAATGGGAACGCTGTCGCCGCAATTAAATTCCTTTTATTTTTAAAAATCTTTCTCCTCTTCAATCTCTTCCTCGTCCGTCCTTGCTTCTTCGATGGAAAACACGCAGGAAACCACCAATTACCAGAAATTCGGGAAGCGGGACGTTTAATCTGCGACACATGTTCACGTTTCATCGCCTCTTAATTGATTTATTAATCCAGTTCTGGAATTCCAGTGGAGGAGGAGGATGCTCGGAAGGGACATAAAGTATTTTCGGAACACTCACGAAGATTTAAGTCCATTTAAATAAAACGTATGTTGATAATTTCCGAGATTTGTTTTCTCAAAGTTTATCTTAACAGTTTTGTTCTAAATAATTATATCTTTTGTCAAAATGAAAATAGTTGGCTTTGTATGAATTTTGATTAAACGTCAACTGTCAATTGGGTTTTTATAAATTTTGGTTAAACGTCAACTGTCAATTAGATTTTTATACATTTTGGTTAAACGTCAACTGTCAATTGAGGTTTTATAAATTTTGATTAAATATCAACTGTCAATTGGGTTTTTATAAATTTTGGTTAAACGTTCAATTGTCTTTATATAAATTTTGATTAAACGTTAACTGATTTAACAATTAGACTTGATTTAACAAATAGATTTGTACAAATTTTGATTAAATATCAACATGTCAATTAACTATCAATTGGGTTTTTATAAATTGTGGTTAAACGTCAATTGTCAATTGGATTTGTATACATTTTGGTTAAACTTTAACTGTCAATTGGATTTGTATACATTTTGGTTAAACGTCAACTGTCAATTGAAGTTTTTATAAATTTTGATTAAATATCAACTGTCAATTGGGGTTTTATAAATTTTGGTTAAACGTTCAATTGTCTTTGTATAAATTTTGATTAAACATTAACTGATTTAACAATTAGACTTGATTTAACAATTAGATTTGTACAAATTTTGATTAAATATCAACATGTCAATTGGGTTTTTATAAATTTTTATCAATTAGATTTGTATAAATTTTTGTTAAACGTCAACTGTCAATTGGATTTGTACAAATTTTGATTAAATATCAACATGTCAAGTAACTATCAATTGGGTTTTTATAAATTGTGGTTAAACGTCAATTGTATTTGTATACATTTTGGTTAAACGTCAACTGTCAATTGGATTTGAACAAATTTTGATTAAATATCAACATGTCAATTAACTATCAATTGGGTTTTTATAAATTGTGGTTAAACGTCAATTGTCAATTGGATTTTTATAAATTTTGGTTGAACGTCAACTGTAAATTGGGTTTTTATAAATTTTGGTTAAACGTCAACTGTCAATTGAAGTTTTATAAATTTTGATCAAATATCAACTGTCAATTGGGTTTTTATAAATTTTGGTTGAACGTCAACAGTCAATTGGATTTGTATAAATTTTGATTAAATATCAACTGTCAATTGGATTTGTTTAAATTTTTATTAAACGTCAACTGTCAATTGGATTTGTACAAATTTTGATTAAATATCAACATGTCAATTGGGTTTCTCATCAATTTTGGTTAAACGTCAACTGTCAATTGTCTTTGTATACATTTTGTATTAAACGTCAACTGTCAATAGGATATGTATACATTTTTAGTCTTACTTTTGAGTTGATTTTAGAACAGAGTTTATATCAAAGTTAAAATTAAATCCGTTCCTGTTCTAACAATAATAATTGAAAGTGATGGTGATTCAATAGGAATGCATTCAAATGTTATTTCGAAAGCTACGAAATTAATGTTGCCATCTTTATTAAAAGCCATCGCTTCTCGTTTCTGCTGCTAACTGCTACAGCAGCAACATCTTTCCTCAGTTTCGCGAAAGTCTCCATCGAGATTGAACGTAAATCTAATTATACGGACGGCTTTTAACGCATCCCGCGTTTCCGAAGTGAATTCAACACTAACTCTTCATTTCGGAATGTAAAAGCTTTCGGCCGTTTCCTCAATATCTCTTCATTTTTCTTTTTGCTTACCATTTTTTTGGCCTCCTTGGAAACGCAAATTTTATATTGCATCCCTTTCTCTCTCACACACACATGTATATATATACATATACAAAGTGTGCGAAAATCTAGCATTGAGTAACAAGATGGATCGGTCTTAAACGGATGATGGATGGACGCATCCAACGGGAGACGCGCTCTGATATATTATAAACCGTATTTATGTTCCGTGAAATTTCCATCCAGCAGATGGTGCTCTCACTCTATCACCTTTTTCTCTCTCTTTCCACTTGCCAAAAAGTCCAAAAACCACCAATTATTAATATTTGTAAAAATTACTTCCATTCTTTTCGAGTTGTCACTGCTTTATCGCTTTTGTTTTGTTTTTTTTTTTGGAGGGTTGAAAAAGTGACGCGGTTCGCGTGACGCGACGCCGTTTCTCATAAGGTGGCGGCACGTCGCGCATATTTCATCCCCCCATTATTTCATTTTTTTTTTCCCCAATGTTATAATCCACCTTTTCCAACCTTCATATCTAATTTATTTTTTATGACTCAATATCAGCCCTTTCTCACTATTTTTTTTTGTTTTGTTTTTGCCACGACAATATTTCTGTAACGATGCAGAAACCCAGTGTGCTTTGCAATATTTTGAACAAAATACGATAATCAGTATTTAATTAATTAAAGTAATTGGCATTGTTCAAATTTTCGAGTGAAGAATTATTTGATTTAAGTAAAAAATAAATCAAGATAGAATTGAAATTAAATAACTATAATTAAACTCATTTGTTTTTCTCCTTAAATTGTTAAAAACCTAGCGAAATTGTGCAAGAATGCTGAAGCCAAGTGAAGTGTAGAGAGGAAAAGAAGAAGAAGAAGAATCAGAAACTCATTTGTTCATAAACTGACAGTCAATTGTCTTGAATTTAATTTAATTTTGTTTTTTTTAGTAATTTTCGTAAAATTTACTTGTGTTTAAAACAATTGACAAATTTGTTTCAATAATTTGTTGCAATGTTGAGTCAGTAATTTGTTTATGAAATAATTGTCAATTTGATTTGCTATATTTTTTTTAGTAATTTTCGTAAAATTTACTTGTAATTTGTTTATGAAATAATTGTCAATTTT
>NW_017098184.1:4189-6843 GCF_001412225.1 Nicrophorus vespilloides
TTAGTAATTTTATTCAAGTTACATTTTTGTTTATATTAAAAAAAAAAACAAATGTCAATGTAATTTGAAGCAATTTTCATTTGGAAATCATTTGTTTATGAAATATTAAGACGATTTGATCACAATTGAGACTCATTTGTTTATAAAAACAATGAACAGTTTTATTGAATGTAAATTGTAACACTTGTTTTTAAAACAATTAACAAATTTGTTTCAATTTTGAGTTATTAATTTGTTTATGAAATAATTGTCAATTTGTTTTGCTACAATTTTTTTTTAGTAATTTTCGTAAAATTTACTTGTTTTTAAAACAATTTACAAATTTGTTTCAATAATTTGTTGCAATTTTGAGTCAGTCATTTGTTTATGAAATAATTGACAATTTGATTTGCTTGATTTTTTTTTAGTAATTTTAATCAAGTTACATTTTTGTTTATATTTAAAAAAACAAATGTCAATGTAATTTGAAGCAATTTTAATGATTTGTTTATGAAATATTAAAACGATTTGATCACAATTGAGACTCATTTGTTTATAAAAACAATTAACAGTTTTATTGAATGTAAATTGTAACAATTTCAATTGGGTGTCATTTGTTTAAAAGTGTCATAAGAAACATAAATGTTACCATAGTTACTAATTTATTTATAGATTAAGAAAAAAACTAACTTGATTATATTTTAAGAAATACTAATTTGACTATAGTTTAGAAAAGTCCTACTTTCTTATAGTTGAAGACACACTAATATGTTTACAGCTTAAGAATCAATACTAAATTCGTTATAGTTTAGCAAAAGTTAATCTCAGTTTAGAATTTTGTTTCATAAAGAAGCAATAAATAACAGCAATAATAACAATCATCGACTATATCCCTATCCGTGTATTATATAGCAAAGTAATAGTGGTGGAAGGTACTTCAAAGAGGTCTATTATTAAATTGGAATTCGCTGCAAACGTATTTCCTGAATGTAGGAGGGAAACGATCTTGCGAAATCGAATCTGAAGTATTTCGGACACAAAGGAGAGACCGACCGGATCGAGGACGTTTGCATTCACATCGTGGAAAGCGAAAATGCATTCATTGTGCAAAAGGAAAAGCGATTTTTCACCCCCTATAACCGACAAAAAAAAATTGTATACAAACCGACGTTTTTTAAGTGTGTTTTACGCAATATTGAATGAGAATATAACAAATGAAGAGAGAACAAATGAAAATCGATTCAGTTTGGGTGGTATTAAGCAACAGGTCTGTATGCTAATTCCAATTATTTTAAGTTATTAAGAAAATTAATTAATCTCTAATAAAATTATTTTTACGTTTCTTTTATCAATTATTCACGTTTCAATGATATTATTTTGCAAAAAAAAAAAACGAGAAAACCGTCGTTTCTCTGTTACGTATAAAATGTTAAGAATATGTTTTTTTTCTTCAATTTCTATAGCTTATAGCAGGCGACTCGATGACAGTACTAAGATGCGAAATATTCAGCTGGAAAGGCGAAATATTCAGCTTTCATACGATGTAATTATCTTAAGGGGTTGTCGAGAAATTGATGAAAAACTGAAAAGACTGAAAAAAAAATGTAATTTTTCTGTTTTTTCATTTTCTACAGCTCATGTAATTATCAAATTTGTTGATTATTTTTATAAATTAGCCGATTTTTTAGTGAAAACAATAATTGTTCAATTCAATAAATATAGCATATCGAAAAAAAAACAATTGATTTTTGCTGCATTTAACAATAAAATCAGTTCCTTCATTCATTTGTCAAACAATTGAATCTAATGCAAGAATGACACAATTCTAAAAAAACAGTTGTCAATATACAACAAAAAAATATTCATATTAATAAACAATTGAATTGCAAATACAATAATTAACAATTGAAGTTAAAAGTTTTTTTTGTAGAAAAATTTTGGATATTTCATAAACTTATCAAAATAACTGTTGTTTAATAAACAATTCAGTTTCATTCAATTATTAAACAACATTCTACAATTAAATTTTATAGAAAAGTTTTGATTTTTCACTTAAAATTATTAGGTTTTATTTTAGTAAAAAAAAAATTAAATTTAATATATTGATTATTCAATGATTACACAAGTTTATGGAAACAAAATAAGATGAAATTTTGTATAAACAATTGAATTTCAGTCAATTTATAAACAATTGACTGAAACTCGATGATGATTGCACAATTTTATTTAAACAAAACATGAATTAATACTAGAAAAAAAACAACAGCTTAAATAAACAATTGAATTTCATTAAATATGGTTACTAATGAACAATTGACGTTCGTTTAGGAAAGATAATATTACTTAACAAATAAGTGAATAAGTTATTAAGAAAATTAATTAATCTCAAATAAAATTATTTTTACGTTTTTTTTATCATTTACGTTTTAATGATATTATTTTGCAAAAAATTTCAAATTTGTTGATAATTTTTATAAATTAGCCGTTTTTTTAGTGGAAACAATAATTGTTCAATTCAATAAATATAGCATATCGAAAAAAAACAATTGATTTTTGCTGCATTTAACAATCAACTCAGTTATTTCATCCATTTGTCAAACAATTGAATCTAATTCAAGAATGACACAATTCTAAAAACAGTTGACAATAAACAAAATATATATATATATATTTAT
>NW_017098185.1:0-23542 GCF_001412225.1 Nicrophorus vespilloides
GCTGTAATACGCGTTCAAAGTTGAAAAATTGAAATGAAAAGCAGTGTTTTCACATTTCATTGATTTGCTCGAAAACTATAATAGGATAGAATGAATCAATAATGCATATGAAAGCTGAATGTTTGGGGAATCCAGCAAGTATAGATACATTCCTGTGCTCTTATCCATATTGCTAATACAACTTACATCTCGAACCATAATTATCGATGCTGCATGAAAAACTGCAATCTTCTTCATAACGATCAAACAATGCTCAAGATCAAAGCCCATTGTTCTCGAAGCCATTTGAAAACCGCACGGTTTTAGATCATCTAGAACCAACATCAAATTTGGTTTGTCTGTGGTGAGGAGACAAAGAGAAGATAGATATCCGTTCATATCTGGACCTAAAAATATCCAACAAATTAGGCAAAACATTACATAGCCAAATAAAATAGCTTCAATTTATGCAATTACGATAACTTTAGAAAACTTATATGCGGTTTTTATACAAAATCCATCCATTTAATTACCTTGTTCTGTGGTCGTTTCACATTATTTTTAAATTATATTCATTTCCTAAGAATATAAATTTTACTTACCAAGTATTTTGTAAATCAATGGTAATGTCTTTGAGAACATCTCCATTTCCGTCTTGAAGAAGTTTAACTTGATCGTCCATTCTTCGACAATCGTTCCCCTCGGTTGGATTTTGACGATGACGGAAATCACCTTTTGCGGTTTCCTGTTTTTGTAAATGTTATAAGTGTTACTTTAAACATAATTAATTAAAATTGTTAATGATTTTTATTTAAATTAAAAAAAAAACTGGACGCGTAAAACTGGATAAAAGTAATAAAATAAACGTACTTGGTTGATGCATAACATTTAAAATGAAGCGTAAATATTGGAGGACAAGGATTTGTGAGAATAAAACGAAGGTTTTACAATGACATCCCATATAAATACGTAGTGAAGTTAATGAATTATCACTACGTAATTCAATATTATAATATATATAAGAGAAATATGTTAAATTAAAAATTTTTGCCAGTATTATTTAATTAATGATAAAAAAAAATATATGTATATAGACATTTACAAAAACAAAATGAGCAAATCTGTAAATGTTTAATTAAGTTTTAAGTTCTAGAGGATTTGGAAAATTTTAATATATTGTAAATACTCATAAAAAATTAACGTATTTAAAAGGTTTGTTAAAAATTTAAAATAATTTTTTCGGATTTTTTTTGTTTAATTTTATGAAATAATATTTTCTATAAGAATTGGAAATAACGAACATTAATTATTATTATTTTTTTTGGTACCAATTTGATATAGTGCGTGTATATTTCATAGTTGAAAGTGGAAAATTAAGATATTTTTCTTATTTAATATGAAAAAAAAATGTCTTTGATTGTAATTTAATTATTGCCTTTTAGTTGTAAAAAGAGCAATAAATGATGTAATTAATTGTGTATATTATAATTTTCTAATTAACAAAAAAAGGAGAAAAAATCTCCTATTGAAATGAAATTTCAATCAGAAATTTTCTGAAAATTGGAGATTCTTTTATTGTTTTAAAAATACTTTCTAATTTTATATTACTTGTAGCAAATTTATTTTATTACAAATAAAAAATTGAAGAAAATTATATAAATTATTTGGAAGAGAAGATGAAGTTTCTCAATTGAATAATTATATAAATTTTATGAAAAAAAAAAAACATGAAATTTTCTCAATTTCTTTATATAATTTATTGATTAATTAATGAATAAAGAAAATAAGAGGAGGCAATACATTTTAATGTATTTAAAAGACATGCAAATATTTTAAAAAAGAAAACATCAATTAATTGATTATATTATAATTTTCTAATTAACAACAAAAAAAAGGAGAAAAAATCTCGTATTGAAATGAAATTTCAATCAGAAATTTTCTGAAACTTGGAGATTATTTTATTGTTTTAAAAATACTTTTTAATTATATATTACTTGTAGCAAATTTATTTAATTACAAATAAAAAATTAAAGAAAATTATATAAATTTTATGGAAGAAAAAAATATTTTTTTAGAAAACTAAAATAATATAAATTATTTGGAAGAGAAGATGAAGTTTCTCAATTGAAAAATTATATAAATTTTATGAAAAAAAAAACATGAAATTTTCTCAACAGAAAAATTATATAATTTATTGATAAATTAATGAATAAAGAAAATAACAGGTGACAATAAATAAATACATTAAAATTTAAGACATTCAAATATTTAAAAAAAAAAATCAATTCCCAAACTATAAATAGCTGTAATTTATTGTTTACTGCATCAACTGCAATTAAAACCAATAAATTCACGAGGAATTATGGTAATAATATTTCTGTTTTGATTTATGTTTTGTTTATTACATTTTTGGACATTTATAATATATGCATAAACATATATTATTCAGTTGAGTTAATGAACAATATTTGAAAATAATAAATTTCAATGAATAAATGAAATAAAAAGTTTATAGATAGAAAAAGGAAAACAATTACTAATTATATATTTTTTTTAATGAAATTCATTGAGTGAAAACATCAAAACAAAAATAATTTAAATTGAAAGCTATAAACCTATTTTTTCTCAATAGAAAACTAAAATAATATAAATTATTTGGAAGAGAAGATGAAGTTTCTCAATTTCTTTATATAATTTATTGATTAATTAATGAATAAAGAAAATAAGAGGAGACAATACATTTTAATGTATTTAAAAGACATGCAAATATTTTAAAAAAGAAAACATCAATTAATTGATTATATTATAATTTTCTAATTAACAACAAAAAAAAGGAGAAAAAATCTCGTATTGAAATGAAATTTCAATCAGAAATTTTCTGAAACTTGGAGATTATTTTATTGTTTTAAAAATACTTTTTAATTATATATTACTTGTAGCAAATTTATTTAATTACAAATAAAAAAAATTAAAGAAAATTATATAAATTTTATGAAAAAAAAAAACATGAAATTTTCTCAATTTCTTTATATAATTTATTGATCAATTAATGAATAAAGAAAATAACAGGAGACAGTAAATTTTAATGTATTTAAAAGACATGCAAATATTAAAAAAAAAACATCAATTCCCAAATTATAAATAGCTATAATTTATTTTTTACTGCATCAACTGCAATTAAAACCAATAAATTCACGAGGAATGATGGTAATAATATTTCTGTTTTGAAGAAAAAAAAAACTGATTTATGTTTTGTTTATTACATTTTTGGACATTTATAATATATGCATAAACATTTATTATGAATGAATGAATAAATGAAATAAAAAGTTTATAGATAGAAAAAGGAAAACAATTACTAATTATATATTTTTTTTAATGAATTTCATTGAGTGAAAACATCAAAACAAGAATAATTTAAATTGAAAGCTATAAACCTTGAGAATTAAGAAACAACACTATATATAAGTAAATAAAGATGTAAACTAAAAACATGAAGTAATAATAATTTAATAAAATATTAAATAAATCTGGACAAAGGGTGTCTTTAAACGGGATTTTTTAATTTAAAAAATGGAATATTTTATTACCCTTCCTGTTTGTATGTGACCAAAGCTCTAGTAATATCACTCGTATAGTTGTCGCCCAATGGTACTGCAGGTTTGCAGTCATACTTGAGGATGGAAATCGTACTATCGTCGAAGAACGTCCTCAGAGACTTCTCGAACAGCTCTTTGGTAATCCACTTATCAGACATATTGCACGGAATAATGTTTGTGATGAGGAATAGAGAGAAAGACTGGTACTGGTTTAGTATTCGGGATACGTCCATTTATATACACACTCACATCCACTGTCAAGGTGTATTAGTTTTAATTCCATGCAATTTACTGCATACCAGAATTCGTGGCATTCGACACAATAGATGCATGACAGTAATTGAGGGGGGAAAATTGACGAAACGTTAATGACTTATTAATATGTCGTCTATTCGATATGTTGTTTAAACCTTTGAGGCAATATTTTGTTCGAAAGTTATGTAAACGCGATTTCACTCTACATTTATTATTTACACGCACTTTCCAGTAAACAATTATCATCTTTTAATCACAAAAATCACAATAAAATGACATAAGAAGTAAATTCAATTATTAACTTGACAATTAGTATCATAATATGAAAATAAAGTTAAAACTTGCTAAGATTAAAAACGTAACTTAGTGAAAAACTTCTACTTCTAATAAATTGAAAAGTTAAAGTGAATACTCAAACTCTCCACCTTGGACATTATTAATATTTTCATTGAAAATTTGTTCAATTTCTAATGTATTTAGATTATTATTTTTTTTCTATTTACATCGATGAAATTTCATACACATTTGCATTCAAAAATGTGAAAAATCACAATTAAATAAGTTAAGTAATTCTATTACTGAAATCGTGAATTCATTATTTTTTTTTTGGATTTTATGAAGAAATTGTTAAAGAGTTTAGTGTAAACCGGTTATTCAAAAAGAAATTAAAATTCATGTTTTTTAAATGTACGTTAGTATTACATTATTTTTATTAAAATGTCCGATTTTTATTTATGAACTGATCGAAAATTGTACAATTTCAATTACTTTATTTACATACAAGTAATGTACGAAACCAGTTCTGTTTACAACCTCGGTTCAGATTTCACTTTTTCAGGTCATTCACATTGTAAATACTTAAGCTGCTACGCATTTCCTTAATTTAAATATTTTATTGGAAATTTTATCTTTTTAGAAAGAACTTTTCAAATTATTCGATTATAATGAAAATGAAATCTTAAGTTTTACTCTCCTTACTTCACGAAACTAGTTGCTTTCATGTAAAATTCATTCTTCCCTCTGTGAGGAATCCCGCATGGCTCTCCTCTGACTCCCTTTTGTCTTCGTTTGTTTCCTACGCCTCCTCCCTCTGCATCATTCACTCTCATGTTACCATACCTAAGAACCGTACGATTTATCCAGCGCCCTCTGTTAAATACAGGATTTCACGCCTCGATCATAAACTAAACTTCAATTCCCAAACTTCTTTAATAAATATCCATTCTTAACAAAGGTTTTCCTCTTCTTTCACGATGCCGAAATCCTGTCCTAAAAAATCTCTTCGTATCTGAGACTTGCGCCCTTCGTATCTTCAACAAAATACGACATCCTAATAATCGTCTTCAAAATCCTTAATAACTTCTGTATTCATAGGAATCCCAATATGCATTCCGAATATAAATTTCCCACATATTTCTTCATTGATTATAGTATGGTATTGTTACATAAGTTCGTTCGTATTTTGGTTAATGTTTTGGTTTGATTCTGGCTACATTTTAGTGTAAAGTTTATTTAATTTTCTATCTAGTTTGTCACCTTGTGTGAAGTGAAATAGTAGAGAAAACCCAACTTCTTGAATTTTATTTTTAAAAACGAACGAACTTATGTAACTCAATACATATACAATTATGTTTTGTGTTAATAATATTTTTAGCTATAAACTAAAAGAAACTAAGCAAATGTGCAGCACAATTTTTTTTCCGAAAGAATTAGTAAAATATTACGCTCACACAAGCTGCGTTCTGATAATTTAAATTATGGATCTGTTGTAGATTATTAACTTTGCTACACGTGCCAAAAAAAAAAAACTAACTGCGTGTTTGGAAAATATGAAATTATCCTATTAAAATAATAATTATTAAGTAGAACTACTTAAGAACAGACAAATGCAAGAAAACAAAACAATCGAAAAGAAAATGTTCTTTTGAACTATTTTAAGTGGTTTTCAAGGTTAAAAATATTGCAAATCAATAAAATTTTCTTGTTCTAAGTATGGAAAATATATAGTATTCTAAGTATAATTATAAATATTTGCATATTTATACATAGTCGGAATTCTGTAATTATTTTCTGTAATAATTGGAATTAGTATAAATAATAAGAAATAATATACCTGAAGTGACCATCAAACGTCCAGTTTGTAGGTAGCCTGTCCGATTGTCCCCAAGTATAGCTTCGTGATGCCTAAGCAGTGTTTTCATATTTCATTGATTTACATTGATTTATATGAAAGCTGAATGTTTGGGGAATCCAGCAAGTATAGAAACATTCCTGCGCTCTTATCCATATTGCTGTAATACGCGTTCAAATTTGAAAAATTGAAACTAGAACGTTCGAAAAGCAGTGTTTTCATATTTCATTGATTTACTCGAAAAGTATAATAGATAGAATTAATCCAATATATGCATATGAAAGCTGAAAGTTTGGGGAATCCAGCAAGTATAGATACTTTCCTGTGCTCTTATCCATATTGCTGTAATACGCGTTCAAAGTTTAAAAAGTGCTCGAAAAAGTAGTGTTTTCACATTTCAATGAATGAATCCAATATATGCATGTGAAAGCTGAATGTTTGGGGAATCCAGCAAGTATAGATACATTTCTGTGCTCTTATCGATATTGCTGTAATACGCGTTCCTTTTATGAAATCGAGGGGTGTGGGGAGGCGCCAAATGATTACATACTTTTGAGGGAGGCGTAGTAACATCAAGTTTGGAAACCACTGGTTTAGGGTCAACTGGCTATTGACCATAGGTCTTTCTGACCTATAATAATTTAAACATTATTTGATACTATAATTCATAAAAATTTAACAAAGTTTCATTTTCCTGACTATATTTTGTTCTTAAGACCGTAAAGAATAAGAGAAAATTTAACATCGAAACTGAATACATATGATGAATCAATAATTTCTTGCTTTTAAAAGACAATAAAGTGTTTGCAATTGTTTTAGTATGTCTGTAAAAAAAATAACTTCATCAGATAAAACTATTTTCAATATGTTTAGTAATCGCATCAATTTGTATTATTTCGATCCATAACTTTAACGACTTCTTTAATAAATTATCTGTCTTCATATGGACATTTGGCACGGGAAAAATTCTAAGTTGCCAAAAAAAAACTAGCTGGTTTGGTCTGTCATCTTTGTGTCTAAAAGAAGACAAGAGTTGTAAGGATTTATGTTTATTTTTTGGTAATTTGGAATTGATTTGGATATTGAGTTGAAAGGTGCTTTGATTTGAACGCTTCAATTATTCAATTTAACAAGATTTTATCGAAAACCGCACATAACTCAACGAAGATCCACATTTACCCACTATACGCTGCTCTATACAGTTGAATCTGTTTTTGTGTTGTTTATTTGTATGCGGTTTTAAAGTCCTCGTTTAGTGCGGTTTCAAACTATTGCTGCATATTTAATATCTTAATGAATTATATATTTTATTTACTTAGAATCAGAAAATTAAAAAAAAAAAGAAATTGCTTCAATTCGGATCAATAAAATTGTAAATAAAGTAGAACCTCGCATAACGAGCATTTCGCTTAACGAGCAAAATCAATTGTAAGATAAATGATTTCAAAATGGAACGCATTATCGTATATTATTACATTAATTTATATTCGTTTTTGTTTGTTTTCTGCAAATCGAATTCGAATTTCATTGGTTGGTTTATTCAGCGATAGAAGAAAAGATGAAGATAATTCACGCTCCTTAACAATGTACAGAAAATATTCTTTGAATAAACGTTATACATAATGTTTTGTTGAGTATTTTTTTCTGCATGGAACGCATTAAAATATTTTACATTAATTTATATTTTTTTTCCTTTAACAAGTGTTTCGCATTACGAGTAATACGAGTTATATAAGGTGGCGCAAAAATAATGTCATAATTTGAATTATCAATTGTTGCTCGCAAAACATCTGGTTCCAAATTGTCGATTTCTTCTTCAATGTTAGCTTTCAAGACTTGCAAGTTTTATGGTTTGTTGTGGTAAACGCGAGATTTAAAAAAAAACAGGGAAAACGAAGACGAAATTCACGTTGCGTTAAAAAAAGCAGACTGAAAATTTGTCAAATAAGCAGTAACAATAAATCAACATTCTTGAGATCCATGGCTTGTGGACAACTAATTCGCTATATATCTACATCATAAATGTCAAGGCACAGTGACATTTGGCGTCATCTTCAAAAATGGCAGCCATTCCAAATTATGACATTACTTTTGCGCCACCTTATATAATAAAATAAATCAATAAAAACACTTTTTTATTATTTTTAATGTTCCAAAAAAAAAACAGTAAAAAATAAACAATATAATGTGTGTACCTATTATCTTAAAATTATGTGTTATTATAAGTGAGCACGTAATGCAATAGAATTTGTATTATCGTGTTACCAACTACAAATTAAAAGTGACAAATGAAAGAAGAAACAAAAGTGAAAACAATGCGAACAATGGATTCCACGTGCAGATATTAATTTTCTTGGAAACATTTGTCGATAAATATTATAAATTATTAGATGCTAATTGGATGAGGTAAACGTTGCCTATTGTGCATAAAATAATTAAGGGAATTTAATCTAATGCACCGAGCCTATCCAAGTACGGTATGTATTGTTCCATAGACTTCTTGAATTTTTCGTTCGTGTAGCAGTGATGTCTGAAGCTGCCTTCTGTCGAATCGCCCATCAGATCTTCGAACGTTGCATCCTCTCTATGTGAAGCTCTGACCAATGGAGCTACAGTTGCTGCTCCCATCAAACCTAAAAGAAGAAAAAAGAAACAAATTAATTAAGATTATTAGTAGCAAAAATAGTTTTCTTCAGTCCGTCAAAATTAGTTTACAAGATTGTAATTACTTCAAGCTAAAGAAATGCATCATGAAATTGTAGAAAGTATTGAAATATTGGGTGAACAAAACGCTCAGAACTTTTTACTTCATCCAATATATAACAAAAGTTTCTTATTTAATTGTAGCCTTTTCAACATTATTGAATTCAACTTAAAATTAAGTTATTGGTTAATTTTGACGTCGAAACTAAGAAACTGATAAAGTACAATTATATAAATAAAAGCAAGAAAGAAAAAAAAAATAATTAAAAGGAACAAAATTACACTAATTATTTTTATGTTTTTTTTATATGTATTTGGATCATTGAATAACAGCAACGTTTTCATCATTATTTCAGGTGTGTTTTTCAAAATAATCTATTTTTTGGTGAAACGTCGATTTTAAAACGTTTTAATTAAATGAATTTATAACTTAATTTTCAGATTTTACCAAATTTTCGAATAATATGAAGTAATTCAAATATACTATTAATTATTAAATAGTGAAATGATATTTTTTTTTTAAATAACATTGTTTACGTACTAATAATTTGAAAATTTGAAAACATTTTCAACTAATATATGATGTAGACATAAGAAATCCACGGATTGTAAAAGACCTTGAGTAATAATTAAAAAAACAACATATTTTTAAAGCATAATATTTGGATGCAGATTATCTACTAATAAGTAGAACACGTGCGTAATCAACTAATTGTAACGTCATAGCGATAATTAAATAATAACTTGTACTGATTCAAAGTGAAATGTAGATAAAAATTATTTTTATGTTTGACAACTTTCGGACAGTTAAACAACATTTGTTGTGGATGTTACTTATTTGTTAAAAAAAAAAACATCGCACAAATAAAAACAAAGTATTTAGAGGTCGTATGATTAATGCTTCACAACTTACGTAAAGTTAAAAAACGTGTCTTGTAGATGCTATTTAAATAGGTGATTAATTTATTGATTGTATTATTTTATTTGAATTTATTATATTTTATTGTTATAAACAAATATCAACTGGAAAAAAGCTACTTTTTATTACAAAAAAATAGGTTTTTTTTAACGTTAAAATTAAATAAACAATTTTTTTTGTTTTTCTTAGATAACCTATATATTTTTTTTTATTGAAATAGACAATTCTCCATGGCAACAAAAAAAATGAGTTTTAGATGTTTGTTTTCATTTTTCTTTTGTTAGTATTTATGTCATATTTCAATTGACATTGGAAAGTAAAACGCGAAAAATTAATTGTTCAGGCAATGCGGGAAAGGAAAATTTTACGATAATTACCTTGCAGCGCTCTTGAATTTAAATCTTTTCGGAATTCCTCTCTAGACGGAACGCTCGATAAACTGTAATTCATGTTGGACAGAGTCGCCAGCAAGTGTCCATAATACGAATCCAACAGAGTTTCCATGTGCAACTTTCGCACTTCCTCGCTGGGACTCGTCGCAAGGAAATAGTGAAGATCAACTGCTGGACTCGTATAATGCACGACTTGGAAGTCGACCTGTTAACAAAGAAACAACAAAATATATTGTAAATTAAAATTAATTGGTTTTGTTTTTTTCTTTTTGTATTACAAATCTGAGATCTTTCAGTTTTCCGCTGTTGGCGTGATACGAGAAAAGCATGTTGTTAACCCAAAGATCGCCGTGATTGATGACATTGAATCCGCCCAGTTTCTTCCTGCAGGATTCGTCGGCTTTCATCAAGATGTCGGGGAGTAGCTTCTGCATCTTCGCACCGTACTTCTCCAAACCTTAAAGAGGAAAATTTATTGTGAGAATGGGTAATTTTTTGATTTTTTTTTTTTTGATGTATTATCACCTTGCCATTGCAAACAACTTTCTGCGAGCGATTCGACTCCTTTCCGCATCCACTCGCTTACTAAGTCATTCTTTGAGTACATTCCAGATGAATAGTTTTTCATAGCCGATGGATCCTAAATAATTGAAAATGTTAAACGTCAAATATTTGCAATAATTTTATAACAATTGTGAGAAACGTGTCTCACAATTTATTTTACAAATTATTATTCTAAATTACTTCAAGAATTATTAAAATACGTACAAGAACTATATTAGCGTTTAAAGTTTGTAATTGACGTAAGATATTTAGGTTATACTCCGTTAAAATCAGTGGCGTGCATAGAGACTAAACTGTTATACATCATGTGTGACCCACCGGTGGGTCATGCAGTCGTCAAATATATTACAACTAAACTATTAGGTATTATAAAGCAGTTTTTTCGCAATTATGTTTGTTTTGAAGGAGTCCTGTCAATGTTATGATTTTTTTACTTTTGACATTTTTGACTGTATTAGCGTTTAAAGTTTGTAATTGACGTAAGATATTTGAGGTTATACTCTGTTAAAATCAGTGGCGTGCATAGAGACTAAACTGTTATACATCATGTGTGACCCACCGGTGGGTCATGCAGTCGTCAAATATATTACAAGTAAACTATTAGGTATTATAAAGCAGTTTTTTCGCAATTATGTTTGTTTTGAAGGAGTCCTGTCTATGTTATGATTTTTTTACTTTTGACATTTGATAGATGTCACTTTTAGCTTACTTTATATTCAATTTTAACATAAACTGCAAACATGAATATTTTCGACTTATTTTACTTTTTTATTGATTGCTTAACTCTTAACCAAAAATTCATAAATTGTATCGGATGGTATGGATCAACATCGGATGGTATGGTCTATCAAGATTCATCCTTTGACATACTAACCAAATTAAAGGATAAATCCTCTTTTCTGAAAATTAGTTTTCATGTAAAAATTGGTTTTAAAAAAATCAAAATTTGTATTCAAAAATTGACACACCAATTTAAATTAAATCATTAATATTTATTTTTTTAAACGAATCATTACTGCTAATGAAAAAAGTATCATGTACAAATAGCATCAATCAAAAAACCATCATGGTCCAACGTGATGAAACAGCACAAGTCACATCAAAAAACTAAATTTCATCAAAAAAAAAGGAGAAGCTTTCAAGGAACCAAACTATCAATTCATAAGTGTCAACAAGTAATGAAAATGGAAAAACTACTAGAATTGAGAAATCACATAATAATAATATTGTTTCGAGATAATGCAAGACCTCATACATCTTTGGTAACTTGTGAAAAATTATTGGGAAATGACCTCACATTCCCCATATAACCTTGCACCATTATATTACTATTTATTTCGAAGATTGCAAAACTCTTTGAAACTTTCACTAGTGATGATGACATAAAAATAGCCAACACCAGAAGTTGTAGAATTTTCGAATCATTATGTTAACAGAAATATGGCAAAAGGTCATATATAATTGATTGAAGTTCATACCTTCTAAAGGGTATCCCAAAATTAACGCAAGATTTGAATTTGCCGCCATTCAATAAAAAAAAATCACAATCTGAAGACTAAAAACTGTGTTTTCTATTTAATCCAAATATTGCGTTAATTCTGGGACAGCCTTTATGAAAATACCGAAATTACCCAATAGTTATTAATATTTATTAAAAAGTTATTTTGTCCACATATTTTGTTCTTACTATTTCTGATACTTTCTGTACTAAACTTGAATATTATATAAAATGTTAAATTAAAAAAAAAAGAATAAACTCTAAATGTAATAATTTAAAAATATGAAAGTCAGTTCTTCATTTTTAAACAACAATAAAAAAAAATGTAAAACTGCAGTCTTTCCAAATAATTTTCTTATTTTAGTAAAAGTCAAATCAATTTTAGTTTAAACTTAAAATTACATGGGATACTTTTCAAAACACTTGTCAATTATATTTATTAAACGCTTTTTTTTTTTGTAATTTTTGAATTAAGTAGACAAATCCGTGTTGCGTAAATAAGTTGTTAAGTGTAAGCCCATAAGCAAAAGTCTCGTTTATAGGAATGATTAATAGAAGAACGTGTTTACATATTCTAGGTACATCAAGTAGGTCAAAGTCACAACGAGACTTCCATTACTAATACATTTAAAATCTAACTAATATAAACAACGATTCAATATACTGACCTTATCTGTTACTACGACGGACGCAGCATGAAACTGCGCAATTTTCTTCATCACCATCTGACAATGCTCCAAGTCCAAACCCATTTGTCTCGGTACCATTTTGAATCCAAGCGGTTGCAGATCTTGAAGAACCAGAATCGCATTCGGCTCGTTCTTCGTTAAAAGGGATAAGGACGATAAACATCCTTCGTAATCGGGGCCTGAATAATATAACAAAGTTGTTAACAATAAATACAAAGATTAGATATTTATTATTCATCAGAGAGTTGATTATTAATCGAAGATGTACGTGACACAGTTGGGAATGATTATAAAAACAAATATTATGGTACATGACGTAACGTTCTGCGCTCGAAGTAAGCCATGTAAAATATATAAAATGGTCTTTTGCATATGAAATTAGGTAAATGTTTTGTTACATAAAATTACAATTCATAGATAAATAGTTGAGCAATTTAAATGAAAAACATTCTCACATGTAAACTGCAAAATTGTATATAGTTTTTTTTTTGGGCCTAAATGAGACTAACAAATATTTGTAAATTAATTAATTAATAGAAAAATAAAGAAATATTTTGGAAAAAAGCATTTAATACATTTAGACCAGTGATTCTCAAAGTGGTCTATATCGACCCCCAGAGTTTGGGAACCTCTGATTTAGACAGATACTATTGTAAAGAAAAACATTTCCAATTATCATTTTAGACATATTATAACTTTCAATAGTTAAGTGAAATAGCTAAATGAAATAGAAATAAAGCTCATAAAATGAGACTTGATTGTATGAAGTGCAAAACTGGTATATAAAAAATAATTTGATGTACTCATTTTTGAGAATTTATTTTGTTGATTGATTGAAGCCTGACTATGCAAGATATTGATATACATTCTACATAATATTTATGATTTTAATCTACACTTAATTTACATTAGTTTTATTATGATTTAAACGTGTTAATTGTAATTAACGTTAGAAATCATTTAATTAGTTTCAAATTTGTTTTCTATTAAATTTACTTTAATATGAAAGTACAATTGATATATGAAACGTTAAACCTTGCACCAGATTTATTTAGATCAAATTCCATTAAAGTCTCAATATAATAGACGCCACGTGCTACACGCAGGTATTTTAAACAAAGTTCATTAGTTTTATCAAAGTATTATGTTTTACTTGCAGCATGTAGACCACTTTATTATTAATTATTAACTATAATAGATAGAATGAATCCAATATATGCATATGAAAGCTGAATGTTTGGGGAATTCAGCAAGTATAGATATATTCCTGTGCTCTTATCCATATTGCTGTAATACGCGTTCAAAGATGAAAAATTGAAATTAGAACGTTCGAAAAAGCAGTGTTTTCACATTTCATTGATTGAATGAAATGTAAATTGATTTGTTAAACTTATATTGTCTAAATATTTCGTACAGTGCGCGTAATTGTTTCCCGCAATATTCCGGACTAATCGAGGAACTAAATACATACAAAAATGAAACGAATGATTTATTTCTTTTTATCAATTACATATTAGAATTAGTAATCATTTGATGAATAATGATAATAATTGTTTGTATATGCTAATAATTGTTCAGGAATATATTATATTACTATTCATGAATTCAATTGATGGTTAATTAATTGTTACAAATCGTAAACATAATTATGGAAATCGAAGCAATTTCAACTAGTTCAAGGTGAAAAGTTACATAAATTAATTGTGTTTCCTTATCGAAATGTGTTTTAAAACTTATACAACAATTATAAAAAAAAAATATATTTCATCCAATTTACTAATCTTTTCGTTTGTAATTAATAGTTTAGCTATAGTTATGTTATGAGATCTTACTTTTAATTGATTATTGATCAAAGAGAGCTCGAAACATCTTGATTCAAATAAAATATGAATGAATTTGCAATTTAAGATTACTTATAAAAAAAATGTTTCATCTAATTTAGTTTTTCCTAATCTCTTAAAATTAGAATTATCTTTTTGTTTAAGTTTTTTTATAATTAATAGTTTAACTATAGTTTTACATATGTTTTGAGATCTTGCTTTTAACTGATTATTGATCAAAGAGTCCTCAAAACATATGGAATACGAATATATTTTCCTGAGTATTTTAGCAGTAAAAATACCGACATTGAATGTATGATCATACCAAAACGAGTAGTCAAAAAGATGATATATTTTTCAGTTTATCATTCCCTTATTTTTGGTAATAACGAGAATATGTTATTATAAAATAAGCTTTTCCGGGTCTGAAATCTCTTTCTTATTTCATTCGAAGCCGACAGTTTTGATGCGTTTGTCTTCTACATCCGTGGTTCTTAACCGTTTAGTAAATTTAGTAAATTTTATAATATTTTTGCAGCCCACTAATTTAAAATAGTGATTTTATATCTTAAAACGATAATTTAAACTTAAATCATTTGTCAATTGTAATCGTAGATTGATAAATTCTGTTACAAATCCAATTTCAATTACTTTATCCAATTCAAAATTATCTGTAATAAACTGAGAATCATTTGGAAACATTTCAAAAACATTCGATTCTTACTAATGGATCTTGCATGGAAAACATGTTGTGTTGCATAAATAAATGTAGTTAGTTTATAATATTTTGAAATCCAATTTTTGGCGTCGAAATAAATGAACAATTTTTTTTTATCATTTAGAAATATTTCATGGCAATGTGTCACAGAGAAGTTAAATGGTTTATCAGAATGTCAGTAATTGAAATATTTCTCTTTTTCCAAATTGATTCCAAATCACTATTATAAAAACTCATTCAAGTTTAAATTGAATTACACTTATACAAAACTATAAATAACACTTAATAATTGTACTTAGTATATGAAAATAATACAATTATTCTTACCTAATGCATCGTACATTAGTGGTAGAGTTTTACTAAACATTTCCATTTCCTTAGAGAAGAACTGAAGTCCGGCCGTTAAAAATCCCATAACCGTGTCCTTGAATTCGATTTTGATTATTACAGACATGCTCTCCTGAGATTCACTGAAATATATAAATATAACATAAAGTATTGTATTTATAATATAGTTAGAATTAATGAAATTTGTATATATGGATACAAAATGTATAATTTATAAATAATTAAAACAACGAACAAAAACGTATGTTGTTATACAATAAATTACCACGGCAACATCATAACACTGATAGCATTTATCAATATAACAATAACAAACGAACAATAAAATTAGAATTTTAAATAAATGAATGAAATTTCGTAGATTTTAAACAATATACTATTATGTTGCCATGCCAACATTACTTTATCAAACAATATTTAGATACAAATTTTATATTACCATAACAACATCACAATATAGACATAATTAAGCTTGTGAACAAAACAAACAAAAATTTACAACAAAAAAGAAAAAAAAAACATTGATTCGACCATTTACTTAAATATAATTAGTATTATTCAATTCGTTTAAAACATTGTAATTATAATATAACGTTTTCTATGGCAATTTTCATCAACATTCAAAGAGTGAGGTCTTTCATAATTTTAATTTCAGTTTTTTTTTTGTGGGAAACATCTGATCATTCTTTCATAAAGAAAACTATAACATTAAAAGATGTTCACACAAACAAAAAAAACTATAATAAAAGTGAATCAAAGTTGTCTTAAACTATTAAATTCTTCACAATTCACATAACATAATTACCAAAACAAGTATTAATATTCACGAAAAAAAAAAATGAGTTTATAAATAATAAAAATTACATAATTGCTAAAAAAAATGGCAAACAAATTCATTTCTAAATTTCACCATTGTTATACGATTGTAATTACACGTGTTTCCTTCTGTTTTTTTTTTTTAAATTTTGTATTGCAAGCACGAATACCTTGACCTAACGATAATATTTTTAAAAATAATAATAATATAATTAAAAATAATTTCATAATTCAGAAAATAAATTATAATTATTCGTAATTACAACTACTTTTATAGAAATTGAAACTCATTTCGAAAATGTGATGACATTTAATAATTTAATGATACAGCAAAACTATACGAGATAGTCGAATTTTTAAATAAACAAAATAAAAATATGGAAATGTATTTCTCAATTTTCAACATGATTTTACATTCATTTTAATACGATCAAGGTCAATTATATACCCGTGACTTTCAATGAGATGTTAATGAAATGTTTATTTTCTAAATTACATAATTAAAATTTTCATCATTTTTCATTTCATAAATATTAAACTTAATGGAAAATATCAATATTATTTATATTAATAATGTATTTTACATTAATATATTGTTACTTAGAAATGTTGTGTGAAGTTTTAAAGTAATAAATAAGTTATAATTGTAACAGATTTATTTTATTAGTATTTGCTTGTTTATGTATTTATAAGACACTTACTTTGATAATGCGAATGTAACTTGGGCACGATACAATTGGCTCGTATAGTTATCACCGATGGGAACGGCAGCTTTCACCGAATATCCAAGAATTTTAATGTTCTCATCTCCCAGGAAAGTCCGGAAGGATTCCTCCAGCAATTCCTTTGTGACACACTGCTGCGTTGACATTGTACTAAAAACGAATACCCAACAATTACTCAGATATATAAGTTCGCGAATTTTATAATAAAAAAAGAAAGAAAAGTTTCATTACAAAAATTAAATTTCATATTAATATTTAATATATATATGCTAATAAGTACTATGTATACTCTTTATCGAGTACAGTTTTGTGGAAAGTTCCCACGACAAGCTTATCGTCACTTGCAACAAGGTTTTATTGCACTAACATCTGCATAATACAATAAAACCTTTTTTTTTTTGGAGAAACACTTTGGTTTCTCATGTTCTGCTAATTTTTACCACCCGTCTAGGTCAATTGGCAAATTAGCCCTTACCCTTAGAATATTACTTCGTATTCAGGACGTCTTCTTATGTTATTTTAAGTTGGTCCTAGTCCTAGTTAGTCTGAGACTCATGTGAATCCTAGGAAGAACCTAGTCCTAGTTTGACTCTACTCTTGACCAGCAACCTATGCTTGTAGCAACTGGAAGCTAGATTACGACACTGAAGCATCTAAGTGTTAAATAAATACTATTAAGTACACTGACTTTAATCTAGACTCTTCCATAAAACCCACTAGGACTCCACATCTACAATACAATAAATTATTTCACAGTGTTCAGAGATATTCTATCCCGGGACACGACAACGTATTTAATAAATCCATGCAGTATAGATTTAGTACTGAACGACTTTGAAAACACTTTGGACAGATTTTAGTAAAAGTCGCTAAACTGGAAATTATGACTCAAGAAAAATAAGTATTTAATTTACTAAATAATTATGTTATTATTAAAATTACAGAAGTAGATATATAAATATGGGATGTATTTTGACACCTTGCCCCATTTAGACTACGTTTAACACAACAAGTCGATCGGCGACAAAGTTTTAAAATAAAAGGAAGATCTTGTGTACACAAAAGTTGTCCACACCTGCTATATAATATCATTAAGTAAATGGTCAGAAAATATTCTATAAACTACAAACTAATTAGATACAGCAATACTTCGCTTAAGGCGGTTTCAATCAGTCCGGATTCATTGTAAAAGCAAAACGAAAAAATTCAAAATAAGTTTTTTTCTCTAATAAATTGATTATTTACTATCTGCCACATGCTGGCAACGAGTAAATAGTTTTGAAACTGTAACAAAATGTAACACTGAAAAATTGAAAACCTACCGAATTACATAATAGAATAACAATAAAAATATAAGGGAGATCAAAGGTGTTATACCTTTTTAGTCTATGGGAGGGTTTCACTATTGTCTATTGTATTGGGGGTGCTTTTTTAATCAATTTTGATATCGCTCACTAAACATAGTAATTTCACTTTTCGCGGTATTTATTTGGAGGTCATTGATCACGTCGTTTGGATTATTACATTTCATTGATTTACTCGAAAACTGTAATAGATAGAATGAATCCAATATATGCATATGAAAGCTGAAGGTTTGGGGAATCCAGCAAATATAGATACATTCCTGTGCTCTCATCCATATTGCTGTAATACGCGTTCAAAGTTGAAGAATTGAAATTAAAACGTTCGAAAAAGCAGTGTCTTACATTTCATTGATTTACTCTAAAACTATAATAGATAGAATGAATCCAATATATGCACATGAAAGCTGAATGTTTGGGGAATCCAGCAAGTATAGATACATTCCTGTGCTCTTATCCATATTGCTGTAATACGCGTTCAAATTTGAAACAAAAAAATAATAATAAAAACAATGGTTTCTTAGAAAGAATGTGGTATAACGAGATTTATGATCGGCAGTTCATGTTGACGGAAAATTTTATTTATTCAACGCATGGAACAAAATACAATTGCTAAGAAAATGCACGTGCATATATAGAATAATTATCTCAAAAAATATAATTTCCGACTATCTAATTTGTAAATTAAATCGACATCGTTAATTGTTAAGTTGACAATTAAACGATGTGACTAATTTTGTTATGAATAAATGAATGAATATAAATCAATCATGAGAATTTATGATAAATACTGATCGTATTAAATTATATTTATTCTAAAACTGATTTACTAACCTATTTAAACAAAAACAAGACCATTTACTCCAATCCAACTGATTTAATTGTACACTGATTTATTACAATTTATTACCAACCAACATCAATAAATGTTTAAAGTTATTGCAATTATAATTACAAAGATATTTCAACTAAATGAAATATTTACTGTTAACTTTTAGGGCCCTAGTTTTTTTATTTATTTTTTGTCCACTTTAATTGAATGGTACACTTAGTCACAGCCCATAAAAGCTACGTCTAAAAATACTAAACACAAAAATGATTGAATTCGTTCAATCGATTAAAATATACAATTAATTATTTTGATATGTTCACTTTC
Source organism: Nicrophorus vespilloides (assembly GCF_001412225.1). Classification (NCBI taxonomy): domain Eukaryota; kingdom Metazoa; phylum Arthropoda; class Insecta; order Coleoptera; family Silphidae; genus Nicrophorus; species Nicrophorus vespilloides. Next base: position 19,674 of record NW_017098185.1, read on the forward strand.
TTATCAAAAAATGACTTGATATTTTTACACGGAATATTCTGATATTTAATGGATCGATTAAATAATCTCTTCTTTCACAAATTGCACATAAAATTATTTATAATTTGTGAGTTTATGGTTTATCTAGCAAAACGTGCAGTGATTTTTTGCTTAATTACTTTCACTATCTCAAATCTTTGCACAATAATTCAGATAAGGACAAATACTGAAAAATTTACATATATTTGATAAAAAAAAAAAAGTAATTAATAAATAAAGGATATCGGTGACATTCGAAATCCCGACAGTATTGAAATCCCGACTCCCGAGATTATTTCATAATGTTATTGTAAAAATTTTCGATTTTCGGGATGTTGATACAGTCGGGATTATGGTTGTCGAGATTCTGACACAATAGGGATTATGGTTGTCGAGATTTTGATATAGTTATGATATAGTATGATATGTTTTATTCAATATTGTAATTATTGGAAATATAAAAATAAATTTTATTTATCAACAGATAACTTTAATCTTATAAGCAACATTTAATAATTAACAAATTCATACAAAAATATTTGATTTTGTCTCAAAAAGTATTTTAAATGGAACACTTTTTTTTTTGTAAAATATAATACAAAGAGCTATTGAAATGATCATTTAAATAAACTTTTAACTTAAAAATCTTAATTATAATTAGTCTATAAACATTACTTATCAATTGAAATAGTTTGTTGACCTTTGGAACAACTAAGATCTCACATAAAGTGAACATAACTGGTATCAATTGATAAAATTAATACGTACTTTGATATAACTATAAAATAAAAAACTATAAAATGTTCAGTTTGCAAAAATAAGATAAGATATTAATTTAGTATAACTAAATTAATATCTTATTTGTATATTATTTCAATAAACAAAAACTTTTAACATTTAATTATGTTTTATAGAAAAAAAAAAATCTTCAAACTAATTCCATTTTTAATGTATATACGAATGATATTAGTTATTTGGTACAGTGGCATGGTTTTTAGGAATTGCAAAATTATAAAAATAAACACAACTAACCCAAACTTTTATTGAATTTGGATTGAATTAGAACAGTTTATGTCCCCCCAAACAGTATTAGTACAGAACCTTCACACGAAAGAATTTAGCACAAGTGTTACCCAGAATTAACAGTCCGCTTCTGATTTTATAGAAGAAACGTGGATTTTCATCAAATTGTAAACTTTTCTTAACATTAAATTGCATATTTTTGATCTTATTTTTTATGAATTAACTGACCTTTATATGTAAAAATGTAAAAAACAATGCGGGAAAACCAAACTATAAATAACTGGTAACAACACGTATTTTCTTTTATGAAATTCTTTTTAACACGGAAACTTATTTTATCTGTATTTTTTTCATAAACAGTTTTTTTCTTTTTAGATTTAGTAACGAAATACAACCTATTATAATATGCAAACATTTCAATGCCAATGAACTGTTCTCACCTTGAATTTTATTTTGCATTAAAACCAAAAAATTACAGTTTATTAATGTTAAACTTACGTTCAGTTGTTGATATTTGAATGGACACAAATTCTTTTCGTCGGTTTACACCTTCTAACTTCGTTAGTAGGATAAGAGAAACCTAAGAGTAACGACACAACAAATATTACAAGTACGAATGCACGAGTCAAAAGATTCATCGTACTTTATATATATACACGCCACATGAGAGTGAGATCATTCCTACTCAACTGCAATTTTTAAGCGAAGCAATAATTTCAATGTTTCACATTTATAAATGAATTGAGACGTAGAGAATAGATAATAACAAAAATACACGAGACAATTAAAGTAATTTCATATTAGATCCCTTTGTTACATCGACATTCAAGAAATGTCAAAGCATACATTATTATTTTGTATATACGTAATTAGGGAGGATGCATGTACATGAAGTCATTAAAATACGTGTATTTAGAATTACACGCGAAGTCGAAATTCGTGGAACTTTTTTGGCCTTTGAAACGAGATTTCCGAAAACGACGACTTTTTTTTTTAATTGCGTATCATTTAATAATTCATTATATAATTGCAGTTAAAAAAAATCGATTAAGTATGTAAATAACTATCGTTTCTGTATGCGTTTTTTTTTATGAAGCAGTGGTATTTGTGTCGTATAATTTTATTCACAATCTGTTCATCAATGTGAACATTGAGTAAATTTAAGATTAGATCTTTCCATTGTCCATCGACTTCTATCATTGTTTTTCATAACTAAATGTGATATAAATTTTGTGATTTTTTCTATAAAATAATTGAATTATTTAAGTTACAAGTTTTATAATTGAAATTTCTCATTTAGTTTTTGCGAACTGTTGAACATTTTGAATTGCTTATCATATAGCACAGGGTTTCTCAAACTATGAACACTGGTGTAAAATTCTTAAAACAAACTAAATTTGAATTGAACACAATTAAATGAATTCTAAAAAAAAAAGTACACAAAATCATTTTCATACATAAATAACCTTTTTTTGATGTTAAATTACCACAAGTAGGGTAAAAATTAAATTCTTGGAAATTAAAATATTGTAAGTTTGTTTTACTCCGAAGACAGTGTTATTGAATCGAAAATGAAACGTCGACGTAAACAAATATATTTTGGAGTAATAGGTACAAAAGTTCTCCGACTCCCTGCTCAATCCAATTATGTCTCGTTTTGTGCTGTTTGTTTTTATGCGGTTTTAATACTGTCGATTAATCCGGTTTGAAACAGAATTTAGTTTTGTTGTAAAAGTATAATAATTTATTGGGAAAATCTTCAGGCTTGGAAGATTTGCAGACACAATTTTATTGTTTAGCTTAAGGGTTCCCAAACTTTTTCGGCGCTCTTAAAATATCCAGTCAAAACATTGATCCATCTCAGGGCGAACTTTATATAATAGGGCATCAAACTGAACAGGTCCATAGATGCGTTGCAAGCGGTGATCAACATATCGAAGAAAGCAAGATTTGGTACTAGAAGCAACAGAAAGTGATCAGGGCGAGAAATTAATGAACTAGACCTAGACTCAGTAACGAACCTAGAACCTATGCTTCTTAGAACATGAATTCTAGACGAAGAAGTTGTCAATAATTGTATAGTGAATAATAAAGTGTTTATTATCAAACTTCACCTCTAGCAATCCTTAAAAACTCTACTCTCAAGAGATATTCCAATCCAGGGATACGACACAATAACTATTATTAATATAAAAACTATTTTTTTTTATATTATCCTGGAAAATTATACTTTATAACAAAATTATCATGTGTTAGCTTTACAGCATTTCATAACTAATTTAACGATACTTTTGTTAATAATTTCCATGTGGTCATTGCGTATTTATTTATTTTTTTTATTAGGTTAATATTTATTTTTATAATATTACTAACAAGTCATTAAGAAAGTTATTTAGATGATTTAATTTTCTGTATTTGTTTATTCTTGACGAACCATGGAGCTTTGAACAGAAGTCCTTTGGATCGTTTCTTTTATATTTCTTGTATAAATTAAATCGTTAATTAATAAATTGCTTATTAATAATTCTTATATATAAACATTTTTCAAATACTTTTTTTCTCAACTCCGGGTTAATTAAATTACAGTGTTTTACACATGTTAATATAAAGCTGAATGTTTGGGGAATCTAGCAAGTATCGATATATTACTATGGTTTTATCCGTTTGGCTGTAATTCGTGTTCAAAGTTTAAAAAATGCTCGAAAAAGCAGTGTTTTTACATTTCATTGATTTACTCGAAAACTATAATAGCATAGAATTAATCCAAAAGATGCATATGAAAGCTGAATGTTTGGGGAATCTAGCAATATGATTACTGTGGTTTTATC
>NW_017098186.1:0-2730 GCF_001412225.1 Nicrophorus vespilloides
AATATGTATTTGCTAAATTTGCTGAACTGTTTATTAAAAATAAATTACATTCACTTATAACAAAAGTAATACATTTCATCATTGCCCTAAAATAAATTATTATACAAAAATGTACACAAACGTTCAACTCAATTTAGTACATATCATAAATTACATAATTTTACCGAAATCAGCTAAACATAAGACGCAATATAATTTTTATTAATTATTGCATTTAAAATAATATACAGAGGCGGTACTAACGGGGGTGGCGAATCTACAAGGGGCCCAAATAAAAATTTAGTTGGGGCCCTCAAATAGGGAAACTATCTGGTGTCTAGGGCCCACGACTTTCTTAATATGGTCCTGACATTAATTGTTGTTTAGGGTTCTATTATTTTCAATATTTCAAATCAAACGTGCTTGGTGCCTTCAAATTAGTCCGAGTACTCAAAATTTGCTTAGACCTTATGAAACCATACTTCGCTACTTAAAAAATATCGAACGATTTAGGTTCCCAAATAATAGTTTGCAGGAGTTCTTCTAAGAATGATATTTTACATTTTTTTTATTCAAAGTTTCTGTTGCATACTTCTTATTTATTTCCGGTTTTTTATTATGGCAATTCCTCAATATTTTGTACTAATAAATAACATTTTTGTTTATATTCGATTAAAAGTTCAAGTTTCGTTGTTTTCTAACAATGTAACAAAATCTTGAAAATTATATACGAGATTTAATTTAATAATTGTCACGCGTATTGTACACGAGTGCGCATTATTATTATTATTATTAAAAGATTATACGATAAACGAATGATTAATTTCCAAGAACATAGACTTACACACGCATTAACTACACCAATAATCTGGATGCGATCTTTCGGCGTTACATTTTGTTTGCTGTTTGCCGTCTTTCCTTTATAATTAAATTACTGTTTGTTTTTGCTGCTGGCATTGTCTGCTTTTATATAATGATACAGTATTATATAGTTTGATCTCTGCGCGATGTAATTAAATTCGCAATCATTAAATCCATGTCGGCCTTCGCTATTAAAAACGACAAATTATTAATCCATTACGTAACGGATGGAACATGATACACGCTCTGTCTATTTTTCTTTGCGCTGCGCGTATTATAAATAAAGTTTTGCTGCAAACGCGTTTCGTTTCATTACCACAGAAATGGTACTTCAATTTCATTTAACAATCGGTCATTTAAGCTTATGTTTTCGTTATAAAACGACACGTAAAATAGCCAATAATTAAACCTGCACAAACAATATATTTGATAGTTAAAAAACCGCAAAATTATTGTCTGCGTCGTAGTTAATTCAATTAATGTTTTATTTTATTTATACAAGAATCCCGGACTGTTTGAAGCCTGATTAATCGAGGTACAAAACACAAATAAAACTTAATAGCACAAAAAGAGGCCAAGAGAAGTCAAAAACAATAATTTATTTATAAAAATATAATTTTGTAAACTAATTTATTTTACTTTTATCTTATAATTTTAAAATTATAGTGAATCCGCACTGATCGAAGCTTCACTATGGGAAGAATTACAGTAATTGGAAATTGTATTAAAAAAATATTATTATTATACTTAAGAAACTAACAGTAATATAATGGAAAATTGTTATATGAGTCATAGTGAAGCCAATTAACGTTTTAATTGTACGTGTAATTTTCTTCTCTAACCTTTTAATAAATTTAATCTTACTGATATTCATATTTTCCTTATATTTTTAGATTTAAACAAATAATACAGTTGTATTTTTTTTGTATTTATTCCGTTATTTTTTATGTTGACTCACAAATAAAAACGTACACTCTTTAATTAGTTTTAATTATTGTTAGTGACATAATTAAAAGTAGCCAAAACATAATTAAATGTATCATAAATAATGAAATAATGAACACCAATTAAATCAAAAAATATTTGATTTAAATTATATAGAAACTTTCTTTCCTTACGATATTTTTTTCTGATTTTAACAAGGACAAATTGTTTTATTTCCATTTGTTTTTACTCTAATTATATATCTTGATTTTAAATGCGGCATATCTTTCTTATCATATGTAAGTTCAATTGAAAAGATATAATTGTGTTCAACTCAAGGAGGACAAGTGTTGACATATTGCAGGTTTGTAATTGCATCTGTGGAAAAAAGTGTTAATTTACGAGGTGCGCTGTTAAAAAAACACTATGTTAAATATATTGTTTATTGCCTCTGGACGATATTCGATGCTGGATGGCCTTGGTCATTTGCAATTAACGATAATTAGCTTTATATGCAGATGCAGAAGCTGTTGGTTCATACAAAATTTATTATAATATTATTATAATAACGTCTTCCTTATTTAAAATATATTATAATATACACGCAACAAATCTGAACTTCGTTTGCGTTATTCAACGCGTCTGCGATTATAATTGAAAACGTTTCTAATTGCGTCCAATTATGTAATGTTTTTGTAATGTAGAAATTGTTTTTGCCAAAAAAGAATGTGACATAATTATGGTTTTAGATTTAAATTTGTATGTAGTTCACATCAATTATTTCGGTAATTATTTAGTATTCTAGTTTTCTTAACAATTAATACGAAAAATTTAGTTTGTTTGTTCAATATTAACTTTGATTCAACCACTCCAAATAACACATGAAAATTAGAATCATTGATGTTTAAAAACTATGACATAACACTGAATGTTATGTGAATGATCAAAAAATTGTCGATTTGCATG